>NW_026925025.1:0-25465 GCF_032062105.1 Saccostrea cuccullata
AGTATTCCTTAAGATTATATAGAACACTAACCACAATTCGTGAAAATTTTGTCTCGCTAATCAAGAGACAATGACTATCTCGCTAAAATAAGGTGTCGCGAAAATTTAGTGATCTACAGTATATTTACAACTTTCTTAGCCTTAAGTCATCTTAAATCAGTAGCAAACTCAAAATATGAATGTTTTTTTTTTACAAAACTGATATGCATTCTACTTTTTTAAGCATTAACTCAAATGAGTTACTTTTTTGTTTAGTAATAAATAAGTGAAGTAACCTAAACAAGTTATTTAAGAAAATAACTTCATTCCATCATGCCCCTGACTGTATGAGATGTTTACCAATGCTTTTGAGACTCATCTTCCGGTGCGCCCTTGCGAACTTAGCCTGGGACAAAATGATACCCAGTATCCATCTGCTTCCACATGGAGGCATCGCATAGGACTTGTTGTGGAGAGGCTATGTACTGGCAGGGGAAGACATTAGTAGGGCTGAAACGATACACCCCCTCCACGATGCGATACGTATTGCAATACTTGTGTCACAATTCAATTATTTCAATACGATACAATTTACGAAAGAAACTATTCATAAGATTAAAGAAAACGCGTTCAGATTTAAAAAAAAAGAGTAACGGGTGGTGATACAAGAGATATACTACTAGGGATATGACAGCTTAATAATACAAGTACTAGCCCTCGGCTAGTGGCAGCAATAAAGTCACTGCCCCAAGTAAAATGTTACTAGCCCATATATAGGGACATCAAAATTAAAATAAAACATTGAAAAAAATCATTGAAAAAGTCAGGGTACTAAGGTCATTCTTTTAAAAATTAATTTTTTATTATCACTATTAAAACTAGTGCTAATTGTAACGGGGACCGTTACAGATGTTCCCCAAACGCTCCCCAACTCCTTTTTGGTGCCATATTCCCTGTAAGCTTCATTAAATAAGACGAACTCTGTGCATTTTGACTTTAACAACGTTTTCTCAGAAGGATACCAATTATATTCAAATTTTAGCATTGCACCCGTGCGCATGTGAATACATGTCCGTTATGATCATATCATCTTGTCTACACTATCTACACATTTTAATATACAATATATTAAAGCATTCAGTCCAAAAGTATGAAAAGTCACTCTTTCAAGTGTATTTTTCATTTCACTCGTTCCAAATGCACGCACGTGCGTGCACGTGCATGATGACCATACCTTCTTGTAGGAGTACCTTACATCTATCTATATTCTAAATCCCATCCTGTTTGGTTGAAAAACAAGGGAGTTAAAGCCATTTCAAGTTTAAGCCAATCAGATTGCAGCACACGTGCATGCGCGTGATTTCATGATTTATTTCTATATCATATTGTAGGATATCCTCATGCATGACAATGTTTTAAATTTCAAAGCATTTTGTCAAAAAACAAATTAGATATAGCCATTTAAAGTTCCAGCCAATCAGATTGCAGCACGCAGGTATGCGCATGATTTCATGAAAATTCTTATATATCATGCTGTAGATCTTCATAATGTAGGTCTATGTTAAAAATTTCAAAGGATTATGACAAGAAACAAGAAAGATATTGAGACTTTAGTTTCAGCCAATCAGAGCGAAGCACACGTGCATGCGCGTGCGATTTTGCTATTTTGACCATGTCATCTTGTGCATACTACTAATATATACTTATAAAATGAGTTTCAAAGCATTTCTTCAATAATTTTAATAGTTACGTCTGTATCAATTATATTGGACATTTCTCGTGTTGCACGTGCGAGCTCTTGCAAGCACATGTGCATGCACATGCTTTCATGAAAAATTTTATATTACAGACTGTAGATCTCCCTAATGTATGACTATGTTCAAAATTTCAAATGATTTTATCAAAAAACAAAAAAGATATTGAGACTTTAGTTTCAGCCAATCAGAGCGAAGCACACGTGCATGCGCGTGCGATCTTGCTATTTTGACCATTTCATTTTGTGCATTCTATTAATATATCCTTACATTATAAGTTTCAAAACATTTCGTCACAAAATTGAGTTACGGTTATATCCATTATATATTGGTCATTTTAAGTTTTGCACGTGCGCGCTCTTGCAAGCACGTGCGCGCAAAATGACCTTGATTCCGCAAATCTACATAACATGCCTACTTACCCTAAAAAGGTTTTACCTAAATCGGATGTGTAGTTTACAAGATCACTCGCGGACAAAATTTTCCCAGGAAGAAAAATAAGAATAAGAATAATAATAACTAGAGCAAAGCTCGTTGCAAAGCAACGAGTAGGTCTTCCGTCCTGTTTGAACGGAAGTAGTATTCATTTTTAACGAATATGAGAAATAACACCCCAAAATTGGTTGAATCCTCAAAATCTATGTTAATTAATGCAAAAATAAGCCATTTTTTGCTACTTCCGGTTTGACCGGAAGTGACGACGACGGACGGAAAATTTATTTTTATGTTCCTAGTGACAAAAGATACCCAAAAACTTGTCAAGAATGACCAAAATACGCGTTTTCCGACTACTTCCGGTTTGGCCGGAAGTGACGTCATCGGACGTATTTTGACGACGCCCGTAGATTAAGCTTGACATTTTGAACAACTTTGCTTTTTTGATGTATTACAAATTCTCAATACTTTTTGAGATATAAAGGAAAAACTTATGGCCCCTCCAGTCCCTTAATTTTAGGGGCCAGCCCTTTTTTCGAGATATCATTTGAAAGATCTTGGAATTCTACACTTCTTTTGTTCTATATGTTATAACAAAATATTTCAAAGTAAAAAGATATCATAGAAAAGGTTGTAAAAATTTTGAAATTCGCAATAGGACAATTTTCGGGCCATAGAGAGCGCCGACGCGCGGCACTTCCGATAAAAATGAAATTCATTTTGCACATCTATAGACTTAGGACTATCATACCTGAAATTTTCACGTTTCTATCTTAAGCCATTTTTTAGAACGTTCGCGGACAACCTGACCCTTCAAAAATAATAAAATCGACAATATTTTCGGACCGGAAGTGACGTCATCAAAACGGAAAAAAATGAATCAAGTTCAAGTAATGTTACATGAGTCCTGAAAGTTTCATGGAAATCCATCGAGCCGTTTTCGAGAAATCGCGTGCACAAAATCGGTAAGAAAAAAAAGAATAATAATAGGTAAGAAAAAAAGTGAAAAAGAAACCGAAGAATAACAAGAAGGTCTTCCGCTGAAGACGGAAGACCTTAATAAGAAACAGAGTAAAAACAATATGTTCCCCAACTTCGTTTGGGGAACATAATTAAATCATATAAAATTAATCATTATGAAAGAAAATAAAAATTATCTGAATTTAACTTGAGATTTTTACTTTTCTGACTATTTTGCACTAGCTCATTTAGAATGGAAATACATTCGTTTTCTTTTCATATTAAATCATTAAACACACTAGAAATATATTTCTTGTGAATCACAAAACACTGATCTTTCAGTTGATTGAGTGATCGTAGATGATTTAATGAGATACATGTATCTGCGTGTACTTATAATAAACGGAGGAATGGAGGAAATTCGGATTAGGAAAAAACGATCGTTTTTGGAAGTAAATAAGTCATGTAGTACTACAAAATAGAGATAATTATGAAGATTTATTGACAGTAGGGGCATATTGCCTGGAAAATATCCACTGGTTGGGAATTTGATAGCAAAAAATGAGTAAAAATACCGGTTGTGTTTTTCATGTATTACTATCGTAGTTATAATTTCACTAGCCCGAATTTACTAATTAGTTAATTCACATCTCTGACTTCTTGTGGTTCCAATGATTAAATACGCTTTATTTGTGTAAATAATAGCAATGACAGTCTGCTCTGAAATTTTACTGTCTCAATCTTCTCCCTCGTGTGTGTCAAACTATTGAAAAAGGTCGAACCCGATCCAATTGAAAGAGTTAACCAAACCCGATTATAAAAAACGTATCGAACCGAAAATCGAGATGGTGAACATTGAACCGAGCACTTATATCGAACAATATCGATATTTCGGTGAATCGTTTCAGCCCTAGACATTAGAATTTTTTCCCCCTTTCCGCATTGCTGCTAGCCAGCGGTGATGGCTGAAAGCGAGAGGTGACAAGCACACAAACACTAACACCAACACACTAGACACGTCACACAACATTTAGCAGACGTTAGTAGTTTTAGTAGCTTGTTACTTGTTCAGGGTTCTCCATTGTTTGAAATTTTACTGTATTGCATAGTTTATGCAAAGCACTAAAATTTCACGGTATTTTAGCGATCAAAGAGCCATAGCTGCCTTACCGACAACTCGGCCTACTCAAGTATTTAAAAGGAAATCACCTGTTTCTATTTATAGATACATGTACCTCTTCAATTCAAAATCAAACTACATGTACGTAATCATTTGTGATACAGTGTTATATTTTCACAGTTGCAAGTTTGTTGCATGACAGCAATTTTACTTGTCCAATACTCTTATTCTAAACAAGATTGTTTGAAGGATTGTTTGAAAAAAAAATAAAACAGAAAAGCAGCTATGAATTTAGGTCATTAAAATAGTTTAAGACTCTTTTCCCCGAGATGCTTTCAATGTGTAATGACTTGTATTATATATCTCTTTTAAAAATTATTTATATATGTATTATAAAATAATTATAGAAAACATAGGAAAATGCACACAGAGAAAAAAAAAATCATAGATAACTAACACGCACTGTGAGACTCGAACTCACGATCATTATGTCTTCTATCCAGCAATCATACCACTACGCCACGACGTCTTGATAATCAAATAGATAAAATTAAGACAGATTGTTGAATTTTGAAATAGTTTTAGAAGAAAAATTAAATACATTTTTTCATCATTTTCAATATGAAGACCACCTTTAACCAAAATTATCTAAACGTAAAGAAGTCATATCCAAATAAAATTATTCAGAAGTTGTTTTTCTGGTTAAGGGTGGTCTTTTCCTACAGTTTGTCATTGTTTAGGGGGGTACCTCAGTATTTACCATATTCTCCATATAAACTGAACGATTTTTATAACTATCATATGAGGGATATATTAATAATTGAGTATTATTTTTGTGTGGGTTGCTTTGAGGCATGTATAAACTAACATTGTATGACAAAATTTTGGTTAAACAAAGTATTTAAAAAATCACTATTAGAGTAGGCGAAAGTGACAATCAAATGCGCTATGGCTCTTTGCAACTGACTCACTATTCATTATAATTACTTAAGAATACATGCACACAATTTAAAAAAAAAATCACCAATTCGTTATAAAAATAGTATGGTCGAACATATTAGCTCATGTTGTGAAATGCAGAGGAAATTCTTGTCTATAAAGTTGAACTACTTACAATTTTTTAAAGCAAATTTGTCATAAATTTTTGTCAATTTTATTGATCGAATTAAGGAATTACAAAAAAAGAGACTTCGGAATAGTAAAATACTTTTAAAAGTTCCTTGAAAATTGAAAACTATTTATTTACATCAAGTAAATGATTTTGGTACAGTGTTATGTTTGATTTACATTGCAAACATAATTCTAGAGCCATGGGTCTAAAGAAAAGACATTTAAATATATTTTTAAAAATAATCCAATGTACTTTAATTGCAACTACTAGTACCAATTAAGCGTTACATGGAAGTTTGAAATCCAATTTTTTGTCTTTGTTCCTTCATGCGTCAAGTCCATTGAGGGTCTAGGAAATAATTGATTATGCAAGGTGAAAGCATAATTAAGTGAACTAGACATCGTATAGAATTGAAAGATGGTAAAATTGTTTGATCAATTATGTTTCAGATAGAGAGAATTTGTATGTTTCAATTTTTTTTTATTATCACAGATCTTACTGTGTCAGCAAAATTTTTAATGTGTCGCACAGATAAAATTTGAATCTTTACTGTGTCGGAGAACATTTTTCTGTGTCGGGACCAACACAGTAAAACAGCTCATGGAGAACCCTGCTTGTTAGGGTGTTAATCATGCAAACCTATCCACCACAAGCACTAATCATGCACTAACTAACAAATACCTTAATTACAATAGTAACCTACACTCCTCTAAGCTGTCTAACTATCAACTAAAGCCTACTTACTAACTCAAACTACAACACAACTGCATCTACCGTAAATACTACACAAACTAAACCTAAGACTAAGAAACACCTTTGTAACGCTACTTACAACTACTATACACCCCATACTTTCTGAATGCAGCAGAAAACACTCAAGACTGACCTTCAGAGGTAGCTATCTCTGCTTCCTGTCAATTCAAACTCAAGAGGTCAAAGCCTGAAAAAGCCAACATCAATTGGAAAGCCATAATATTGGGAAAAGGTGCTCAGAGGTCAAGTATGAATCTTATCCCACTTTCTGCTCATGAACGCTGTTAAATGGGAGAGGGACTGCTCTCACTTTTGGATCCTGGTCAGCCTCAAATTTCTTCTGCTTAAAAAGAGAAAACAAACACATCAATGGAGAATCACTCACATTCCCTAACAAATGACAAACTTCATTTGAATAATCAATTTGTTACTTATAACCTTGAGCCACATTGGTTGCTGCATAGAGATGGGAAATGGACTCGTCATCTCGTCTTCCTCTCTTGGTCGACCCTGCTCCTCCATCGTTGTTCCTCTTCCCAGTCCCTGAAAGTATAAAACTGGCACAATGTTAGTAAAATTTCAAAAGAATGCAACAAATCACGAAAAGTTACTTACCACTTTGGGCCATGTTGGCTGCTGTATAGAGATGGGAAATGGACTCGTCGTCTCGTCTTCCTCTCTTGGTCGACCCTGCTCCTCCATCGTTGTTCCTCTTCCCAGTCCCTGAAAGTATAAAACTGGCACAATGTTAGTAAAACTTCAAAAGAATGCAACAAATCACGAAAAGTTACTTACCACTTTGGGCCATGTTGGCTGCTGTATAGAGATGGGAAATGGACTCGTCATCTCGTCTTCCTCTCTTGGTCGACCCTGCTCCTCCATCGTTGTTCCTCTTCCCAGTCCCTGAAAGTATAAAACTGGCACAATGTTAGTAAAACTTCAAAAGAATGCAACAAATCACGAAAAGTTACTTACCACTTTGGGCCATGTTGGCTGCTGTATAGAGATGGGAAATGGACTCGTCATCTCGTCTTCCTCTGTTGGTCGACCTTGCTACTCCATCGTTGTTCCTCTTCCGAGTCCCTGAAAGTATAAAACTGGCACTATGTTAGTAAAATTTCGAAAGAATGCAACAAATCAAGGAAAAGTTACTTACCACTTTGGGCCATGTTGGTTGCTGGATAGAGATGGGAAATGGACTCGTCATCTCGTCTTCCTCTGTTGGTCGACTTTGCTCCTCCATCGTTGTTCCTCTTCCCAGTCCCTGAAAGTATAAAACTGGCACAATGTTAGTAAAACTTCAAAAGAATGCAACAAATCATGAAAAGTTACTTACCACTTTGGGCCATGTTGGCTGCTGTATAGAGATGGGAAATGGACTCGTCATCTCGTCTTCCTCTGTTGGTTGACCCTGCTCCTCCATCGTTGTTCCTCTTTCGAGTCCCTGAAAGTATAAAACTGGCACAATGTTAGTAAAATTCAAAAGAATGCAACAAATCACGAAAAGTTACTTACCACTTTGGGCCATGTTGGCTGCTGTATAGAGATGGGAAATGGACTCGTCATCTCGTCTTCCTCTGTTGGTCGACCTTGCTCGTCCATCGTTGTTCCTCTTCCCAGTCCCTGAAAGTGTAAAACTGGCACAATGTTAGTAAAACTTCAAAAGAATGCAACAAATCACGAAAAGTTACTTACCACTTTGGGCCATGTTGGCTGCTGTATAGAGATGGGAAATGGACTCGTCATCTCGTCTTCCTCTGTTGGTTGACCCTGCTCCTCCATCGTTGTTCCTCTTCCCAGTCCCTGAAAATATAAAACTGGCACAATGTTAGTAAAACTTCAAAAGAATGCAACAAATCACGAAAAGTTACTTACCACTTTGGGCCATGTTGGCTGCTGTATAGAGATGGGAAATGGACTCGTCATCTCGTCTTCCTCTGTTGGTTGACCCTGCTCCTCCATCGTTGTTCCTCTTTCGAGTCCCTGAAAGTACAAAACTGGCACAATGTTAGTAAAATTCAAAAGAATGCAACAAATCACGAAAAGTTACTTATCACTTTGGGCCATGTTGGCTGCTGTATAGAGATCGGAAATGGACTCGTCATCTCGTCTTCCTCTGTTGGTCGACCTTGCTCCTCCATCGTTGTTCCTCTTCCCAGTCCCTGAAAGTATAAAACTGGCACAATGTTAGTAAAACTTCAAAAGAATGCAACAAATCATGAAAAGTTACTTACCACTTTGGGCCATGTTGGCTGCTGTATAGAGATGGGAAATGGACTCGTCATCTTCTGTTGGTCGACCCTGCTCCTCCATCGTTGTTCCTCTTCCCAGTCCCTGAAAATATAAAACTGGCACAATGTTAGTAAAACTTCAAAAGAATGCAACAAATCACGAAAAGTTACTTACCACTTTGGGCCATGTTGGCTGCTGTATAGAGATGGGAAATGGACTCGTCATCTCGTCTTCCTCTGTTGGTTGACCCTGCTCCTCCATCGTTGTTCCTCTTCCGAGTCCCTGAAAGTATAAAACTGGCACAATGTTAGTAAAACTTCAAAAGAATGCAACAAATCACGAAAAGTTACTTACCACTTTGGGCCATGTTGGCTGCTGTATGAATGGGAAATGGACTCGTCATCTCCTCTTCCTCTGTTGGTCGACCCTGCTCCTCCATCGTTGTTCCTCTTCCCAGTCCCTGAAAGTATAAAACTGGCACAATGTTAGTAAAACTTCAAAAGAATGCAACAAATCACGAAAAGTTACTTACCACTTTGGGCCATGTTGGCTGCTGTATAGAGATGGGAAATGGACTCGTCATCTCGTCTTCCTCTGTTGGTTGACCCTGCTCCTCCATCGTTGTTCCTCTTCCGAGTCCCTGAAAATATAAAACTGGCACAATGTTAGTAAAACTTCAAAAGAATGCAACAAATCACGAAAAGTTACTTACCACTTTGGGCCATGTTGGCTGCTGTATAGAGATGGGAAATGGACTCGTCATCTCGTCTTCCTCTGTTGGTTGACCCTGCTCCTCCATCATTGTTCCTCTTTCGAGTCCCTGAAAGTACAAAACTGGCACAATGTTAGTAAAATTCAAAAGAATGCAACAAATCACGAAAAGTTACTTACCACTTTGGGCCATGTTGGCTGCTGTATAGAGATGGGAAATGGACTCGTCATCTCGTCTTCCTCTGTTGGTTGACCCTGCTCCTCCATCGTTGTTCCTCTTCCGAGTCCCTGAAAGTTTAAAACTGGCACAATGTTAGTAAAACTTCAAAAGAATGCAACAAATCACGAAAAGTTACTTACCACTTTGGGCCATGTTGGCTGCTGTATAGAAATGGGAAATGGACTCGTCATCTCGTCTTCCTCTGTTGGTTGACCCTGCTCCTCCATCGTTGTTCCTCTTTCGAGTCCCTGAAAGTACAAAACTGGCACAATGTTAGTAAAATTCAAAAGAATGCAACAAATTACGAAAAGTTACTTACCACTTTGGGCCATGTTGGCTGCTGTATAGAGATGGGAAATGGACTCGTCATCTCGTCTTCCTCTGTTGGTCGACCTTGCTCCTCCATTGTTGTTCCTCTTTTGAGTCCCTGAAGGTATAAAACTGGCACAAGATTAGTAAGACTTCAAAACAATGCAACAAATCACAAAAATTCAAGTTAATAAAATCAGTACAACACAATTCATTGAAAAATCAGAAAACAATTACAGTGAATTCAGGAAGACGAATGAGGGGGAAAGGGAAGGGGATGGTTAGTTATGTTAGAGTCAGCAGGGGCCAGGGGGTAGGGGAAAGAAGGGAGAAAATCAAAAATACTTCCATATAAGCATTCTTTGCTGTTGCTGTGGCTTCTGGTGATGTTTCTTCTGAACTGTCTCAGCATTTCTGCTTCCTGTCAATTCAAAATCAATAGGTCAAAGCCTGACAAAGCCAACATCAATTGGAAAGCCAAAATACTGGGAAAAGGTACAAAGAGGTCAAGTATGAATCTTACCCCATTTTCTGCTCATGAATGCTGTTAAATGGGAAAGGGACTGCTCCTCACTTTAGGATCCTGGTCAGCCTCAAATTTCTTCCGCTCTTATAAAGAGAAAACAGACACATCATAGGGGAGACACTCTCATTTCACATGAAGTATGAAACTTCATTTAAAAGCATAGATAATCAAAGATTATGAAGCTCACCTCGACGAATGTTATCAGTTTAAGTAATGCAAATCTCACATCATATTTCCTTAACAGTTAGTATTTATCCTGACAACAATATTCAAGCAAATTCTGTTTAAATAGGTTTTAAAGTTCATTGCGGATTGACATTTTCCAAATACTTGAACCTGGTCACTCGTTTGAAGAATGCAGGTCAGATCCAGCATCCGAAGCAAGTTTCAAATGTCCATCTTTAGATGCATCATCCATGCAAGTTTGGTCAGGGTAGAGCTGAGTTGGGAATAATTTCATCACTCATCTGGAAAAAGTAGGTCAGATCAAGCATCCGAAGTAAGTCTGGTTGGTCCATTCCTAGATGCATCATCCATGCTTGTTTGGATCGGGTAGGACTTACAGTTTCTTGGGAATGGACCTGCTCCAAAAACCTTAACCTGGTCACTCATCTGGAAAATGTGGGTCAGATCCAGCATCCGAAGCAAGTCTGGTAGTGTCCATTCCAAAATGCATCATCCATGCAATTTTGGTCCAGGTATGACTTATACTTACTAGAACATGGACTTGCTCCTAAAACTCTACTATGGCACAAATGCTAACCCTGAGGCTGGTGTCAGGGTATAGCATAACTACATCTTCTTGACTTTGTTGAGGTAAGTTCAAGTTCAAAATAAAACTTTAAGGTAAAAAAAATTTTTGCATTTGAATAACCTTCATCAATATCTCTAATTTGATTGTGATCATTCAACAGGTTAATAGTTATATTAGAATGACTATTTCCAAATATTTCCTTGCTCCAAAAATTTTGACTCTTTCACTCATCCATAAAATGTAGGTTGGATTCAGAATCTAAAGCAAGCCTGGTAATGGATCCATGAAAGATTGGTCAAAATAGGCCTTATAGTTACTTGGAAATGAGACTAGCTCAAAAAACTTTTAACCTAGTCACTCATATTAAAAATAAAGGCCAGATTCAGCATCCGAGGCAAGCCTGGTAGTGTACTTCCATATACTAGTATTTTATTTTGAATGTACATGTTCGATTCTTGTAAGTTTGGTCAAAATACTTGGAAATGACACCTGCTTCAAAAACATTAACCTGATCATTCTTTTAAATTAGCTGAAATTGCAGTCTCTGAAACCCTGGTTGGTACAATGAAACATACTTGAAGCATCTTACATGCATCCCTTAGGGGCTAGGGCATAGATGTACTTAAAAAGAAGTCTGCTCCAAAAACTTTCATCTGGGACACCAACACTTGCACTGATCCCATGGGTGTTACTAATATTCCTGTCCACTTCATATTGGTGAGCAAAAAAATAATTAAAATGCATATTTTTTATGCTCTCTCTGATTTGATGAATAAATTAATGCAAGTAAAATTCATGCCGACAACCTCACCGCTTGATTTCCTGCAGAATCCGGAAAAGGGGCAAAACATCAATTGGCTGGGCTATTCCATTTGAGAAAAAAGTGACATTTGGTTGAAATTTAAAAAGAAAAACTATAATTTTGTCATTTTTCTATTTATGTAAATAAATAATAGTTTATCTTTTATTTGCAAGGTACTCATTGACTTTTTTACTTGCATATGATGTATTAAGGTACAGGAGTACCTCCCTCTTTTTCAAAAGGGAGGGGAGTTTAGTGTGGTATGAGTGTGTGCAGGTATGTGTTAACTTGACACTGTGTGCGATGTGCAAGTGTGAGTAAGTTGTCGTCTGTTGTGCATGGTGGTGTGTAGATCTAGTCACTTGTATTGCAGGAAAGATTGCGTATTATAATATCGTAAGTCTTGTATGATTAATGCTGAATACAAATATAAACAATTACTATCATTGCCAGCTTATACATACAATACTTCAACATTCACTCAATCGGTATTTGGAGCATGTCGTTTATATATTTATTTGAACATCAATTAGATTATACATTACAGAGTCCAAATATTTTATAACCAAATTTTGTTTGTTTTGATTGTCTGTTGGAAAGTTTCTTTGGTGAAATTGGGAAAACACATACTTTTTGCCATTATGAATGGAGCAAAAAGCAGGCCCCTTCGACACCCTAAAAATGCCTGTCAGTAAAAATATTTGCATTATCAATACACAGTTGATTCAGGGCAAAGTTAACCCCACTTAATATCTGATGTCCCAAACTTATGCAGAGTCTAAAAGCACAATACATTTTCAAACGATATTTCACTTTTTTGTTTTATAGATTAATTCACCTGTAGGTTTTAAGCTGTCCCTTTCCGCAGCTTAAAAATACTTTATCAACGTTTTATCAATACGTGCATCTGAATCCGACAAATGTTATTTCAAATAATGTTAACTGTTTTCCCCAACCAACTCACCTGACCGTCCACTGACGCCAGATTTGCTGTTCGCGCCACATGTCAAAATTTAAAACTCACAATTTCGATCCCGATGCAAATAAATTACAAATGCATGCAAGAAACAAATAATAAATTTATGTATTAATCAATACCCCAATTATAAAACAATTTTAGCAGTTAATCTAGAATATGCTCTACCTCTGGGCAGGACAAAATATTTATGTCTTAAACCTGTCTTGTTATATAAGCGACATTGCTAGGTTACTGGAAAGGGGGGGGGATCTGAGATAATTTTTTTAAAGAAATAAATGCGTTTCAATTTTTCATGTATTCGGTTGATTTTTATGGATTCTATTGCATTTTGAAAATGTGAAAAAACCTCTTAACCGAAAGCCTTTTTTTTATTTTAATGCATATTTGCAAGATTAAATGCGACGAATTTATTCCCTTGTAACTACATTTCCCCTAAAATTGCAGACTATTTTGTGTCATTTGTAAAACTATCTACAGCTGTCTAAGGAGATCTGGAAGTTGTGTCTTTTGACCACTGACCAGGGAAAATACCCTTTTAAAATAGCGGGGATGTCAAAATATACAACCTTCCTCAGAGAAATTAAACAAATTCTTAAATTTTTTTTATTACAACAGCTTTAGAATATTTACCTCAATTTTTGATCATCTCTGGGCTCCTGTAATGCACTTTCGACTGAAAAATATAATGAACTGATCTGAAAGTCTGCTGCGCAGTTACCTGTTACTGCTTTGTGAATTCAGTTGTGAATTATGTTCAAACATCATGCTCACGTGATTTAATTACGTATTCAACATTCATTACACTACTGCGGTCATTAAATCGTGAAATATAAACTAACGCTGCTAGTACACAATTTTTTGTTACATGTATATTGTAAATTTCAACAGAAAATCTTGTGCGTGGGTATTTTAATAAACTTTTTAAAATTACAGTCATGAATTACATTTATATGTAACAGTTATGTTTATTCAAAATAATATACCGGTATAAACATACATTGTAGACGGTAAAATATTCATGAATATACTTTAATATATAGGGTATATCAATCTATAATTGCTTGCATGCTTATTTTGAGTGCAGAATACCAAGTCATAATTATATTATATTAACTCCCAATCATAGTAGGACTAGGACACAATAAATAGGCCAAGATTTTTCCTCAAATTCAATTTTTCTGAAACTTTGATATTTGGTTCTAGGATACAAAATCTCTCTTTATATATGATATGAAAGAAATTCACCCACACATTTTTTGCCCACATAGTCTGAAATATGGCCTATCATTTAGTAAAAAAAAGTATTTCTTAAAAAAAAAGTGGTCCATCCGGGACCTGAACTCAGGACCTCTCACATGCGAAGCGAGAAACATACCACTAGACCACGGAATCGCTTTACATGGCTTTAAGTATATGCAGAAGTGAAGTCACATACATGTAGATATTCATGTTCGGTATTGTCAAAATTTTACACAATCCACGGTATTTGATTTATTTAGCCTTTATTAAATTAAACAGTTAGAACTAATAGATGTAATAAGAACAAAATGTCCGCCGAGAACCTGTTTTATACGCAATAACTCTTCTCATGCCCCTGTGCTAAAAATAGCGACATGTAATACTATAAATACTAATAAAACAAACTGGGCGGGGCACTTTGAGAGTGGTGAGAGAGGTCCTAGGGAGTTTTGGTATAAAATTACATTGCATAAGCTCAAAATCTTCTTGAAATATCGCCCGGAAATGATAGTGTTACACACAGACAGAATGTATAAATACGACCTTGAACTTTGACATTTTGACCTCAAAATCAATAGGGGTCTTCATTATGCCACGGGGAGTTGCTATGTAAAATTTCATTGCAACAGCTCAAATGGTTCTAGAGATATCGTGTGGAAACGAAAGTGTTACAACAGACAGAATTTGCTTATTTATGACCTTGACCTTTGACTTTTTGACCTCAAAATCAATAGGGGTCTTCTTTAGTCCATAGGGAGTTGCTATGCTAAATTTCATTGCATTGAACCCGCACTTAGTTTGGTAGTGGCGGTTGGCTCAAAATCTGCTGGTGTAAATATGTAGAAAATTTCCAAAAGTCGTGGGTGAATTGTGAAAAAAAGATATTGGAAGACTACAGGAGGGGTATTGAACAAATAGTGATTATGTTTTGCTAGGAAAAAAAGCTTATACAGACGTGAGTAGCTCGAAATAACTTTGACACTATTTATATTGTTGATTAACTACTCACGACCTCCTGGCAACGTCGTTTCAAACGCCTATCGAATTTCATCGTATAAGTTCATTTCATATGTGCTTTATTTGTGTCAATTATCGGTAAACAAATGGTCATCAGTACAGAACAGCTCTAGATAAAACTTTTTTTCAGTAACACTGATAATATTGTCAATACACAATAGGGTGAATTCACCATGCATCGGATACCCTTGTACTTCAACAAGTTCTAGCGATATCGCTACCGACGAAAAATTATCAAAATGGAGTTAAACATTTATTTTGTGATTAAAATATCAATTTGGGACACAATTAAATGCCCTTTATTGCGAAAATATCCTCAAAAATCGAGTTTTTAGTAATAACTCAAATTTCACCATGGATCGGGCATTGTTTACCATGCATCGGATAGACGGTATTTTGACCAGAAAAATATCATACCTTTATCAAAGTGCTTTAAAATGCTTGATATGGATATATTTTTATCTTTTATATAAGAAATAACCCCCAACTTAAATTTAACTGACGATATTGTTGCACAAATGTAGAACGATTCAAGAGATCTCAGTCTGCCTTAGAAATGCTTTAAAATGCTTATAATGCGGTATTTCGCGCCCTTTTTTCATGGTTTATCATACTCTGGTTTGTAAAAATAAATTGAGTCAAATTCCAGACGTCATATATCCATAACTTGTATTTTGACTGAAAATATAGAGTTTTTATTTTCTTTTTCCGCAAAAAACAGTTATCAACTCGGTTCTGTATGAAAACGGTAGTGCTTACCATTGCATCGGAAAGTGTCCGATGCACGGTTAATTTGTGTCCGATGTACGGTGAAAATAGCATACTAGTAAAAACCAGCTCTAATAAGAATTAAACAAACATTGAAGTGAAATTTCTTTATAATTTATGTAAAAGTACCGATCCCTGACAAAATTCACCAAAGTTCGACTCGTTCCGTGGAAGTCGAATTTAAAAGAACGATAACTCTAAAAATTGCCAAATCATACATTTCGGGTTATTCCCCTTTGATGATGTAAAATATGACGCAACTTCAAGGCCATTCTCGGGGAATTTTTATCTCAACATGATAAACACAATCGGTATCATTAAAAAATTCAAATCTTCCTCTTTAAGACAGAAACAAATAAATACACAGAACTCTTAAGTTGAAAGAGAGTTTATTGCCTAAAGTTGTCCGAAGCAAGGTATGTGTCCGATGCATGGTGAACTCACCCTACACAATTCTCTATATTGGTATAGTTCTGCGTATAAACAATGGCCGAGAAAGGGGACAACAAGAGGAACTTAAGTGATATGTCTAAGTCATTTTCGGACATCATGAGGTCACCTAAAAAACAGAGGGATGGGTCTGTGTCTGAACCATCTCACATAACCACCTCCACCCCTCTGAGAGAGCTGGATCCCAAGGAATTTCCACCCATTCCTTCCATGACACACCAAGTGGTAATTGGTGAGGATGACATTGCACGCATTGCCACTGCTGTACAGTTATCAATTCAGGGTGAAATTGCTGAACTAGTCAGGAAAGAAGTAGCAAAAGCCGTCCAGCCTCTCTATGAAAAAATTACAAGTCTCGAAACATCAAATAATGACCTACAACTTCAATTAGACGAGTTAGAACAATACGGCCGCAGACCTCTCGTCAGAATTACAGGAATTCCTGAAAACGATGATGAAAACACAACAGACCTCATCTTGGGTGTCACTGCTAAGGCCGGAATTCCCCTCAACCGAGATGACATCGTGACGTCGCACAGGGTAGGGACACCAAGAAACGAGCAATCGAATCAAGGCGGACGATCTGGACCAAGACAGATAACTGCAAGACTGCGTTCTGTCGATCTGAAATTCTGAAACAAGACATGTGATGATCAACGAGGATCTCACCAAGCGTCGAGACAAACTACTATATATGTGTCGCCAGCTTTGCCGACAGCATAAAATACTACAGGCTTGGTCATCAAACGGAAAAATCCGCATCCGAGATAATAAGAAAAAAACATATCTCATCAGACAGGAGGACGACCTCTGTCCGTTCGGCCACGTTCCGCAGTGATAGCATCTGTCCGTTAGCTTTGACATCCGTCCTTTCCAGATATTTATTAAATGTGATTGTCTGTGTATAAATACCTATATTATATACAACGAACAGTTGACAAACAAAATCTGCATTTTGTTTCAACAATTAAAATGTCATTTTCACTTTTTTTCTCTTAATCTGTTCAAAATTTGTAATATTTGTCTATATATATATATAGATATTTTTTCCAATTCTAAACCCACAACTATGCCACCACATCTATGCTTCTCCGTCTAGTTATTTTTTGTACATACATGTACGTTGTTCTATGGGCTAAGCTCATACACAACCAGCTACACAATTTATACTGCAACTCTGTCATCAGTGGTCAACTGTTGTTTTTACGTATTTTCCAAAATATTTCTTGTATTACCAGTTTGGTTCTAGTGTATATATTTTATTTGTTGTTTTTGTTTACATTGTGCTTATATTTCACTCATCTTTTTGTTAGAAACTATTTTATTACATTAGGTGTTCAATACTTAAGTCATGCAAACTTTGTATACATATGTCAAGTGAATAATGTAGTAGGCGAAATTTGGGCAGCTACTGACTGCGGTCTTATACTTCCATACAATTATATATATCAAAAGATAGACAATGGGTAACTCACTAGAAGAATATCGAGCTGCAGTCGGTTTATTCTATTTATCAGGTAAAGGAACTTCTAAAAAATGTTTGTGGTCTGTGTCTCCGTGCGCCTATTTGTTACAATTACTCAAAAACATTTTTAAACTTCTTAGTCAATGCATGAAATGTATTACAGACAATTCTGTGTATATTAATTTCTATTGTCAATTGTTTACATTTGTTCTATTAGCATGTGGCGATATCGAGGTCAATCCGGGGCCTACCATTGAACATGTCCTTGACATTTTACACCTCAATATACGAAGTATTAGACACAAAATCGATCATTTAAACTCTTTTGTTCATGATTTTGACATTTTATGTTTAACAGAAACCCATCTGGACCATACTGTACACAATGATGACTTACACTTAGATGGGTTTTGTAATATTTTGAGGAAAGATAGAAACTGTTACGGGGGTGGTGTCATGATTTACTTATCAGAAAAAATACGCGCTATTAGGCGACATGAATTCGAACCAGCTGACTTTGAATGCATATGGATTGAAATTGATAATCATACCTTTAACTATCTCTTATGCTGTGTATATCGTCCCCCAAACTCTGATGGCAGTTTTTGGACCAAACTTTCATGGAGTTTTGATAAAGTTGGTGAAAAATCCAATACGATAGTAATAGTTGGTGACATTAATGTTTACCTCTTTACAGCTCCACAAACACATATCATCCGTGAAATAATCGCAACACACAATTTAGTTAACAATATCCATGAACCTACAAGAACTACGAACACGTCGAGCACGCTGCTTGACCCAATTTTTTCTTCTGTTGATATTCAAGTGTGCGAATCGGGCACATTAGTAATGGAATCATCTATAAGTGATCATAGAGCTACTTTTATCTCGCTTTTCTCTAATATAAACTACAATCGCTCTTACAAAAGAAAAGTGTGGGCCTATAAAAATGCAGACTTTGGTAAATTAAATACTTTGATAGAAAACTGTAATTGGGATAAAATCATCAATGAAGCTGATACCATAGAGTTGGCCACTGAAAATTTCACATCTGAATTTCTCACTTGTGTTCGCGAATGATCCCCACTGAGAACAGCTGATAACAAGGAGCACCATCACTTGACGACTTGCAGAGCAACAGATAAGACGTGTATAGCCAGTGTTAAGAAGAAAAGACAAACAAGGATAGGTAATATATTAATTCTACATTTACAAAAGCCGTTGAGGGCTGTTGAAAATTTCCTGCCGCTGAGGGCAGAGGTTAATGCATAAAATTTTAAGCCGCTGAGGGCTAATAGATAAATTTACTGCCGCTGAGGGCAAAGTTTAAGCCGTTGAGGGCTGTTAAACATTTTCTGTCGCTGAGGACAGAAGTTAATGCATGAAATTTTAAGCCGCTGAGGGCTAACTATTTTACTGCCGCTGAGGGCAAAAGTTTAATGCATGGAATTTTAAGCCGCTGAGGGCTAAACATTTTACTGCCGCTGAGGGCAAAAGTTAAATGCATGGAATTTGAAGCCGCTGAGGGCTATTGAACATTTACTGTCGCTGTTATTTTACTGCAACTGAGGGTAGATTTATTGATATCAAATGCATTAACTTTTAAGCCGCTGAGGGCTTTAGAATTTTTCCTGCTGCTTTATATTGTTGAATGAAATGTAGAAAATTAAAAGCCACTGGGGCGTGTAAAACACATGAAAGTTTGAAAAGCCGCGAAATGATGATGATTATCAAAATATAGAGTTTGTCTATAAGCTAATTAATGAGATATTAGGAGATTCTAGTTTATGAAGATAAGCTGCTGGAAAATTCAATGCCAGTGAAGGGCCCGGGCTGTCCACGACTATTGAATAAAATCTTTAATATACGAAAGTTATTAAGAATAGATATAAATATACAGTATATTGTCTATATGAATTATGGCTCTTTAAGTAATGATGCGAGAGGCCGAATCATGATGATTATAAAGATTTATAGATATAACATGCAGATGATATTAAGATGAACGTCTAGCATATTAAGTTAAATGTGGTATTCATTTTCATGTATTTTCTCATTACTAGATGCCTCCTCCGACTGTCTTAAAGCGGAGACACTCTCTGCGGGGGAAAGACTTGTTCCCCGTCATCAAAGAGCTGCGAGGACTAGAACAGCCGGTGAAGCAGTTTGCGCGGTACAAAATTAACACGCCGCTTGAAGACATGGACAAAGAGGAAGTGATTAACGCCTTCAGGGAGTTGACTGGAGAGTCAGAAAAAGACTGCCTGCAGATGGCAGGTAGAGAGATGTCAGACGAGAATTTAAGGACGCTTCTCCATCTAGTTATCTTAAGGGCGAATGAGTTCGGCCAACCAGCTGGCCAAGAATTAGCCGCCGAGAACAAGGTAAACAGTTAAACTGTATTGATAATTAGTGTAATTATTACTAGCATCATAACTACGGGATGTCTTAATCAATATTCCTTATTACATGAATTATACTTGTGTAGATAAAATTATTTAAAAAAGAAAAAAAAAAAAAAATAAAAAAAAATAAATAAATAAATAAAAATAAATAAATAATATCGATTTTCATTTTGATTGATTTTCACAATTATTTGTGTACAGGAGAGTGAGCCGGAAGAGCCACCTGCCAAGAAAGGAAAGTCGGCGCCGAGCGTTGAGAAGAGACTACAAGAACTTGAGAAAAGTCAGAAAAATGAAGAGGACAAAGAAATAGAGAATGTGAAAGAAAAGGTGAGGAGTTTGGCACTTCAAAGCAGCCCTAGTATCCCTCTTCTCCTTGTTACTTTGGATGAGCTCGCCAGAATAACTAGGCGGAAGGGCCATGATGAGGCCTCCGTGTTTGATGAGCTTTCCCGACAGGCTAATTTAAATCAAGACAAAATTGATGTCCCAAACTTTTGTCTGAGTGTCCTTGGAGGCAAAGCGTCTGATATAGTAGGTAAAGCGCTGTCTAAAGCTATCAAATCAAAACCCGAAACGAAACCTTCGGAAACGGAGAAGACTCCAACTCAAACTCAATCTCCACTATTGAATCTATATGGTCAACCAAACTACATGGGATATATTCCACCACACTACAATTTTGTACCTGGTTCGCACGGAGTGGGTTCTCAGTATGGGTACCGCCGATACCAGCGCGCTCCATATCGGCAACCGAGGACCGGCTGTCTATTCTGCGGGGCAAATGACCACTATGTCCGAGACTGTACGAAAATGAAGGCTGCGAGAGGAAAAATGAATTCTCAATGACATCTGACAATTTTAAAGAACGGATTTAGTCAATTTTAATTAATTTCTCAGACTTGAAATGTACATTTATTGGTAATCTCTTTAAGTAAAATATGATATTAATTATCACTTGTCAATGATTTGAATACATTACATGTAGTGTGTTTTCAGTCTGAAAGTAGAATTAATTAAATATAAAATGAAATGAGTGTTATTGGTATTTGTTATCCCAATACCTGATATCCGGGGACACTGAAGCCCTAGTGAGTACTCTCACGTGGATTGATGGTTTGGGATCATGTTTTCCCATGTTATCCTAGTAGATGATGCTCAAATCAGAGGTATAATTATTAGTAATAATAAATATCTCATGTTTGCAGGAATTTAACATTTACGTTCCTGACTGGGAGAAAAGTGACGAATTTAACCCAGAGGAAATTATTTTACGTAAGAGAGAGCATCCTACTTGGACGACATTGGGAGAATACGGTTCCAAGCCAACAATCCATGCAGATGGACAAGTATTTATGGATTCTTACAGCGATTTACTGCATTTGTCTGTAAGAAATCCTGATCGATTCATTTCGGGTGAAATTCACAAACACAAAGATGAATGGTTGCGTATAACTCAAAGAAACTCGGACAAAATGTCAACTACAATTCAAAATTGGGTCAATAATGGCATTGATGTTAGGTCCTTCCTGCGTCCGTTTAAGGGAAACTTCAAGGGGCAATCATATGATAATAGACTCCCACCAAAACAGTATTTTCAAAATTCTAAAACTTGCAGAAACTTTGTTCATTTTATTAGAGAAGAAATAAGTGAGAGACTAGTGAATGGTTCATTGAGATTATGGGGAAGGGTGGGAACAAGCTGTCTCCCTCAGATTATCATGCCTTTGACAGTGGAGCCAAATAAGCCACGACTCTGTCATGACGAGCGCTTTTTGAACTTGTGGACTAAGGATTTACCCTTCACTTTAGATACACTTAAAGACGTTCATAGACTTGTTGGGGAACATGCTTACATGATGTGTTGCGATGAAAAATCCGGATACGATCATATTAAACTCACCAGAGAATCAGAAACGTACTTTGGAATTCAGTTTGGGGGATGGGTCTACACATACACAACCCTACCATTTGGTTGGAAAGCCTCTCCCTACATATATCAAATGATTGGGATGCAAATCACATCATATCTTCGAGAGAAAGGTATTCATATGGTTCAGTACATTGATGACAGGCTTGCAGTGTGTCAGCAATATGTTCAATCAGAAATTCAAGAACAAGCTTGTCCGTTACAAATGGTGAAACTTATTGTGACCGAATTAACAGCCTTAGGATATACACTAGCTATCAAAAAGTGCCAGCTTATCCCAACTACAGTAGTCCGATACTTAGGTTTTTTAGTTGACTCTACTAAACAGGCCTACTTACTTCCATTGGATAAAAAGGAATCATTCATCAGAATACGAGAGAGTATCTTGCAAACAAATGAAGTTGATGTTAAAACACTTCAACGATTCGCCGGGAAATGTATATCAATGGCAATCGTTATACCAGGTGCCAAATTATATACAAGGGAAATGAATTTCGCGATATCACTGTGCATGAAGAATAGTAAACAAACAATCATTTCTCGTGAGCTGCGACAAGAGATCGAACACTGGAGGTTTTTGGACGACTGGGAAGGCTTCGCGCCTTGGAGACAAGAGAAACATCTTCAAATGTCACTGTCAACGGATGCATCCTCTTTCCGCTATGGAATCTCCCTTATGTCAGGCCAAGACAAGGGTCTATCTTTTGGAGACTATTGGTCAAGCGAGGATGATAGACCGATTCATCTTAAGGAAGCATCAGCTGTCGACATTGCCCTCAAGTCCTTAGCGATGAAAATCAAAGACCACAGATTAGACATCCATGTTGACAATACCGCAGTCTTGCATGCTTGGGAAAATCAAAGGTCACGGGACCGGCATTTGGCTGATATAATGAAAAATATATTCCAGACAGTTTGGAAATTGAATATTGACTTGAGATTACACTATGTGCCGTCAGCAGAAAATACTGCAGACGCTCCATCTAGAACTATTTCTTACACAGATTGCATGCTAAATCCCCAAACATGGCAGAGGGTTGAGACTATGTTTGGACCACATACAGTAGATTTGATGGCGACAGATACGAATGTAATGATATCCAACTTTGGAGTTCCATTGAGACATTTCACTCAAAACCCTACTCCACAATCAGCGGGTGTTAATGTATTTGCACAAGATCTGTCAAGTGAGAAGCGCCCGTACGTGTTTCCTCCATTTCACCTCATATTCCCCGTACTGTGTCTCCTTAAAGAACAAAAAGTAAAACAGTGCACAATTATTGTGCCAATAATGTACCCGCGACCAATTTGGTGGCCACTTTTGAGTGCTCATTGTGTAAATCTTTTCACGTTAGGTAGACAAGGCGATAAAACTGTATTGCTTATTCCATCCAAAAAAGGGTTTACATCCGATAAACTGGGACTAAAATGGGAACTTAAAGCATGTAGAGTGGATTTCAGCTGAAATTATAATAAAATTACGGACTCTTATTTTGTAGATGGAAGATAATGAAGTTGACCTTCCTGCTATTGACAAGAGATTAAGTCAGCTTGAAAAGAACGAGGACAATAAAAAGGCCACAAAGAAGATGAAAAACTTGGAAAAAAGGGTACGACTTTTCTTATCACAGTTACCAACCTCTCCGGACTTAACAAGTATGACGCCACAAGATGTGTGCCGATTTATGGTGTGGAGTGATAGATTCGGGAAGACGAAGATACACGGGATCTCGTGTCCACACTTGGGTAAACTTGGTTTATTTGAATGCACATGCCCTACTAGGCTCGCAGCAGGAACTATTCATAATATGGTTCAACAGATATCTGAGATATTGTATGTACATGGAAGAACTCGATCATGGGATGTTCATACTAAGTCAGGGAATCCCTGCTTGTCCCCGGAAGTAAAAAACTATGTAAAATTCTGTAAAGAAGAACAGGCAAAATCCCATGTGTTACCTAAACAAGCCAGACCGATATTTTTGGGAAAGATAAAGAAAATGACCCTGTTTATTGATAGAGAATTTGCTCGCCCTGACCTTTCCTTAAGGGAAAAGTTTGTCTTGATTAGAGATCAAGCGATATTCAAAATTCAGTTCTTTGCCGGGGATAGAATCAGCGATGTTTGCAATATTTTATCGCAGGAAGTTAAAAAATTGCAGGATAACTCCGGATTTGTTTTCGAGCACACCTACGGGAAGACATTACGTGGAGATGGAAAGTCAAACACCTTTGTCATAAAAAGGTCCCAAGATAAGTCAATCTGTCCTGTCTTAGGTCTTGAAAACTACTATGCCTGGTCCAAACAAAATAACGTGGATTTGAGTCTAGGATATCTCTTCAGGCCCGTATCAGAATCAGGGCGAGTACTGGATCAACAGCTGGGTTACTCGGCAATTTATGAACGGCTTCGGTTTTACCTGGTATCTTTGGGTATTTATGAAGGAGAAACCCCACACAGTCTACGAGGAGGTTTTGCTGTAACCATGGCGATCTCAGGCACTGCGACATCTCCCCAGGAACTCATGAAGCATGTCGGATGGTCGAGTGAACGATCAGCTTATTATTACAGCAGGACGAAAACCTTGACAGATGCTAGCACATTAGCAAGCAATATTGCCAATCTATCAGCAGACACAGACGAAATTGAAGGATTTTACAAAACACATGGAGAATTTTCCTCTCTTAGTCCAGCCTTTAAGCCGACAAATTAAAGAATATGATGTGGTCAACCTCACACGCTTATGTTTAATACATACTAGTTGTTCAAAAGATCACCTGATCACTCAATTATATTTTATATAATTAATTAATGTTGTTAAATAACACCCTTTGTATTTCAATTTCATGTCTTGACATATAAACTATATGAGGAAAAAAAAAAAAAATAATTTTGTTATTTACTTTGAGTGAGTATTGGGTAGAGATATTTACCTGGATGTACCCTTTACTTTTATAATTTAGTCAAGAACACACTTATATATCAGTCTAAATGAAATTACCCGATACTTAAATAGAAGTGCGTGTTGTTTCAGATAGTTGTTAGTGGGGATATGTTAGGATCCCCACTGAGAACAGCTGATAACAAGGAGCACCATCACTTGACGACTTGCAGAGCAATCTTACCAAGGTGTAAGCCAGGGTGATGTGTATTGATGCATCGTCCGCTAATTAATACAACATGTGGTTGTAAATGTCTGTCCTTGAAACCAAAAAAAAAACAAAAAAAAAATCATTAACAACACACACTTCCCAAGTCTAAATGAAATTACCCGATACTTACGGAATAACAATATGAAGAAGTGCGTGTTGTTTCAGATAGTTGAAATATATAATGATAAAGGTGTTAAAAAGTTGGACTGTATAAGTCATTAAATGTTAAAATCTACTCTCCATTCTGTTGTTAAACCACTCACTATGTTATACAACAGGTCCCTGTCAGATAGAATATTTCCATCTTTCTGGAAAATAGCACATGTTATTCCTCTCTTTAAAAAGGATGACCCCTCTTTGGTTTCAAATTATAGACCTGTATCGCTGTTA
>NW_026925026.1:0-25108 GCF_032062105.1 Saccostrea cuccullata
ATCCCATGAATTCCATCTTATATTTTTATAAAAGAATAATTTTTTCTGAGATTTCATTTCTGTCAGAAAAAATTTTGTTTCTCATAATTTCGTAAATTTTAATAATGAGAACTTAAAAATAACTTAAACATTCAATTCACATACTGAATATAATTTCTTAATATCTGAAGCTTTAAGCATTCAGCATGCCTTGTTCCCACATCTTTTTAGGCCATGCAAAATTAATTCCTTGGTTCTCAGGCCTTTTTTCAAGAAATATGATGAGGGAGGGAGGCATTTTTTTTTTTTACTTTTTATTGCACCCAAAACATGATGAGGCAGCTTTTTACATTGTACAAAACCTCAAAAAATGATGAGGGAGATGATTTGTTGTTTTTATTTTATTGATTTAGCAATAAAAAGGGTCAATGAGGCACCCTTGGAAGAGATGAGGGAGGGCCTGAAAACCAAGAAATTAATTTTTTTTCGCCTTATGTGCTTGTTACATGTACAAAGTAATATGAAGCAGATTTTTCTGAAAATAACCAGAATTAAAACAAAAAATCCTTCACATTCTCAAGGTCAAATTCTTTAATTTGCTTTTTTGTCATTGTATCATTGTTCTCGTCTTTTCTTGATAAACCTGATTTTTAAATTAGTGATTGTAAGAGATGAATGATTGAATGTTGATGTAAATCACCTCCCCCACTCCAGGAGGCACTTGTCATTGGATTGGCTGCCACAACCTCACAGGTCAAATTTAAGGTGGCTCCCTCGTCTACAACAGAGCTCCCTCGAACAACTAAATCTGGGTCATCTGTCAGAATTAATGGGTAAACAAACATTAAAATAAGATTTTCCTGAGACAACAAATACATTTCACTCACTTTACTTATTGTCTCTCAGAAAAAAAAACCTTTGAGAGAAAGACGGGGACAGAAAGAAAGAAAACAAGAGGCCCAGGGGCCACAGCGCTCACCTGAGCACATCAGGCTTGAATTTACTCCACCACCCCCCGCCAGGCATTCATCATTTGAACAAACTAGAATCTACACTACCTGAGGATGATTCCATATAAATATCACAAATCATAGCTTTAAAGTACTTGAAAAGAAGATTTTAAAAGGTTTCCCTATATATCCCTATGTAAAACTTGGGTCGGCCATTTTGGCCCCACCCTAGCCCCGGGGGTCATGATTTGAACAAATTTGAATCTACACTACCTGAGGATGATTCCACATGAGTTTCATTTCTCCTGGCCCAGTGGTTCTTGAGAAGAAGATTTTTAAAGATTTTTCCTACATATTCCTATGTAAAACTTGGGTCGGCCATTTTGGCCCCACCCTTGCCCCAGGGGTCATGATTTGAACAAACTTGAATCTACACTACCTGAGGATGTTTCCACATGAGTTTCATTTCTCCTGGCCCAGTGGTTCTTGAGAAGAAGATTTTTAAAGATTTTTCTTATATATTCCTATGTAAAACTTGGGTCGGCCATTTTGGCCCCACCCTAGCCCCGGGGGTCATGATTTGAACAAACTTGAATCCACACTACCTGAGGATGATTCCACATGAGTTTCATCTTTCCTGGCCCAGTGGTTCTGGAGAAAAAGATTTTTAAAGATTTTTCCTATATATGCCTATGTAAAACTTGGGTCGGCCATTTTGGCCCCACCCTAGCCCCGGGGGTCATGATTTGAACAAACTTGAATCCACACTACCTGAGAATGATTCCACATGAGTTTCATCTTTCCTGGCCCAGTGGTACTGGAGAAGAAGATTTTTAAAGATTTTTCCTATATATTTCTATGTAAAACTTGGGTTGGCCACTTTGGCCCCACCCTTGCCCCGGGGGTCATGATTTGAACAAACTTGAATCTACACTACCTGAGGATGCTTCCACATAAGTTTCATCTTTCCTTTCCTAGTGGTTCTTGAGAAGATTTTTAAAGATTTTTCTTATATATTCCTATGTAAAACTTGGGTCGGCCATTTTCGCCCCACCCTAGCCCCGGGGGTCATGATTTGAACAAACTTGAATCCACACTACCTGAGGATGATTCCACATGAGTTTCATCTTTCCTGGCCCAGTGGTTCTGGAGAAAAAGATTTTTAAAGATTTTTCCTATATATTCCTTGGGTCGGCCATTTTGGCCCCACTCTAGCCCCGGGGATCATGATTTGAACAAACTTGAATCTGCACTACCTGAGGATGATTCCACATGAGTTTCATCTTTCCTGGCCCAGTGGTACTGGAGAAGAAGATTTTTAAAGTTTTTTTCCTATATATTCCTATGTAAAACTTGGGTCGGCCATTTTGGCCCCACCCTTGCCCCAGGGGTCATGATTTGAACAAACTTGAATCCACACTACCTGAACATGCTTCCATATAAATATGATGAATTATGGCTTTGTCATTCTTGAGAAGAAGATTGTTAAAGATTTTTCTTATATATTCCTATGTAAAACTTGGGTCGGCCATTTTGGCCCCACCCTAGCCCCGGGGGTCATGATTTGAACAAACTTGAATCCACACTACCTGAGGATGATTCCACATGAGTTTCATCTTTCCTGGCCCAGTGGTTCTGGAGAAAAAGATTTTTAAAGATTTTTCCTACATATTCCTATGTAAAACTTGGGTTGGCCATTTTGGCCCCACCCTTGCCCCGGGGGTCATGATTTGAACAAACTTAAATCTACACTACCTGAGGATGCTTCCACATGAGTTTCATCTTTCCTGGCCCAGCGGTTCTGGAGAAGAAGATTTTTTAACAAGAGGCCCACGGGCCTTATAGGTCACCTGAGTATTGTGTATCAACTTTCAAACAATTAAATTTGGTTTGTGTTTTAAACCAGAGGCCATGAAATTCACAATTCACAATTTTGAGAGAGGCACCATTGTTTATCATTATTAAAAATACTCTACTTACTCAATACCCAGAGGTAGATCAGAGTTACAAAGAGAAAGTGTTCTTCCGCTTTATAACCAGTTGTGCACCTCACCCCAAAAGATCCACTGACCCTGGGGCCACATATTTCAAAATTTTGCAAATTTTATCATAAAATGGTTGATTAATACCAAAGAGCAGGTTTCAAAGCATTAATTTATTTTCAGACTATGTACCCCCCCTTCGGGACATAAAAATAACCAATTTGCTAGATGCACCTTTCTTCATCATAAATATATATACTTGGATCATTGGCATAAAATTCACTATTTTGGAAAAGGCACTCTTGCTCATCATAACTATGTGCTTAGTTAGTTTATTTAATACCCAGAAGTAGACAAGATTTTCAAAGAATAAATGCATTTTCACTATATAATCTATTATAGAGCCCCGCCCTAACACCAGAACCCCTGACCCTAGGGCCATAAAATTCACAAATCTAGAAGAGGCACTCTTGCTCATCATAACTATGTACTAAGTTAGTTTTTTTAATACCCAGAAGCAGAGAAGAAGATTTTCAAAGAATAAATGCATTTTCACTATATAATCTATAGAGCCCTGCCCTAACACCAGAACCCCGGACCATGGGGCCATAAATTTCACAATTTCGGAAAAGGCACTCTTGCTCATCATAACTATGTGCTTAGTTAGTTTATTTAATACCCAGAAGCAGAGAAGAAGATTTGCAAAGAATAAATGCATTTTCACTATATAATCTATAGAGCCCCGCCCTAACACCAGAACCCCTGACCCTGGGGCCACAAAATTCACAAATCTGGAAGAGGCACTCTTGCTCATCATAACTATGTACTTAGTTAGTTTATTTAATACCCAGAAGCAGAGAAGAAGATTTTCAAAGAATAAATGCATTTTCACTATATAATCTATAGAGCCCCGCCCTAACACCAGAACCCCTGACCCTGGGGTCATAAAATTCACAAATCTGGAAGAGGCACTCTTGCTCATCATAACTATGTACTAAGTTAGTTTATTTAATACCCAGAAGCAGAGAAGAAGATTTTCAAAGAATAAATGCATTTTCACTATATAATCTATAGAGCCCCGCCCTAACACCAGAACCCTAGACCCTGGGGCCATAAAATTCACAAATCTGTAAGAGACACTCTTGCTCATCATAACTTTGTACTTAGATAGTTTATTTAATACCCAGGAGCAGAGAAGAAGATTTCCAAAGAAATAATGCATTTTCACTATATACTTATTTAGCCCCATCCTAGCACTAGAACCCCTGACCCTGGGGCCATGAATTTCACAATTTTGGTAGATGACTCAATGCTCATTACATTGATGCTATCGGTTTGCCTGCTTGATGTCCAGGAGTAAAGAAGAAGATTTTTAAAGATTGCACTAATTTTAGTGGTTTTGGCCCCACCCCTTAGGCCTCAGGGGGGCGGGGACCATGAAATTCACAATTTTTGTTACCCTTCACCCATAGATGCTGTATACCAAATTTGGTTGAAATTGGTTGAGTGGTTTCAGAGAAGAAGCTGAAAATGTTCAAATGTTAACACACGACGCACGACGACGGACGAAAACGGATAGCAATAGGTCACCTGAGTTACTCAGGTGACCTAAAAATGCCATAAATTTTTCACAAATTCATAATTATCTCCCCTTGGAAGGGGGCGTGGCCCTTCATTTGAACAAACTTGATTCCCCTTCACCCAAGGATACTTTGTGCCAAGTTTGGTTGAAATTGGCCCAGTGGTTCTTGAGAAGAAGATGAAAATGTGAAAAGTTTATGCCGACGACGCCGACAACGACGACGACGACAGACAACGGACAAATTTTGATCAGAAAAGCTCACTTGAGCCTTCGGCTCAGGTGAGCTAAAAAAGAAAGGGAAAAAAAAACTTATTAACAAAAGTACTACCTAGCCTTATATCCACTTACAAAGAATGTCCCCAAACTGCTTTGTTTTGGTCACTGTTCTATTTCCAGATCCTCTGACAACACAACTAATATTATTCCCCGTGTAATCTCGGTGATACTCAAAGTTCCATTCTTGTCGTGTATTGTAATGATCACCCTAAATATTGATGAAATAAACATGATCTTGGTTGTTTTGCAACAAATGTATAAAGCGCTATTTATAGTGATGAAACACTTAGATTAGTTGTGTTACGTAAGCAATTGACCAGATGTATCACTAAAAGTGTTGGTTTCTGTAAGTTATCTCGTTTTTAGGACGCCATAGTTTCATTTCACAAATCATCGGGATGTAGAAGATTCAAGAGAAAAGAGAAAGAAGCAGGAACTCAATTATTTTGATTTCTACACTCGGTGTTGAAGCACTGTTGATTAAAAGTTGCTAGTTTTGAAATTATATCTTAAAAAAATCAAAAATCCCTCGTCTGTTTTTCATGAAATAAAAAGGAACAAGAGGCCCATGGACCACATTGCTCACCTGAGCACAAGGGCTAGATAAAAAACACAAATCAGCTCGGTTTGCTCAGTATGGATAAGTTTACTTGTTTGGGAAGGGGGATTTGAATTTTCTAATACTTGAGAATGTTACTACATCAATAAAGCACACAGTTATGTATCATTTTGCCATACCTGAAAAGAAGATTTTTACAACATATTACTTGATCTCCCATTGTGACCTCTCACTACCCCCCCCCCCCCCCCCCCCCCCCCGGGATATTATTTGAATAAATTTAAATCTTTACTTCTTGTACATGCTTACAAGTCAATTTGACTAAACAAAACTTTTCCATTCTTCAGAAGATTTTATCCTATATATAATCTTAGCCTTGGGGTCATGATTTGAACAAACTTGAATCTACACTACCTGAAAATGCATCCACATGAGTTTAATTTTTCCTGGCCCTATGGTTCTGGAGAAAAAGATTTTTAAAAGATTTTTCCTACGAATTCCTATGTTTAACTTTGATCAGCCTTTGTGGCCCTGCCCTACCCCCAAGGGTCATAACTTGAACAAACTTGAATCTACACTACCTGAGGATGCTTCAATGCGATTTTCATCCTCCCTGGCCCAGTGGGTCTGGAAAAGAAGACTTTTAAAAGATTTTTTTCCTCTATATTCCTATGTAAAAATTTGATCAGCCATTGTTGCCCCAACCTACCCACAAAAGTCATGATTGGAACAAACTTGAATCTATACTACCTGAAGATGCTTCCACATGAGTTTCATCTTTCCTGACCCTATGATTTTTGAGAAGATAATTTTTCAAAGATACCATTAATATTTCATTAATCATAATTATCTCACCTTGGAAGAGGGCTTGGCCCTTCATTTGAAAAAAAAAAACTTGAATCCCCTCTACCAAAGGATACTTTAATTGTGGCAAGTTTGGTTAAAAATGGACGATTGGTTTTTGAGAGGAAGATGAAAATGTGAAAAGTTTACATCAATAACAACAACAACGACAGTTAATGGACAAATTTTGATCAGAAAGGCTCACTTGAGCCTTCAGCTCAGGTTAGCTAAAAATAATGTTTTAAAAAAGGTGATGTATCAGGCCTTACATATTTATCTACAGTAGATGGTGTATCATTTATCTACAGTAAGTGGTGTAACAAGCCTTACATATTTATCTACAGTAGTTGGTGTATCAAGTCTTACATATTTATCTACAATAGGTGGTGTAACAAGCCTTACATATTTATCTACAGTAGTTGGTGTATCAAGCCTTACATATTTATCTACAATAGGTGGTGTATCAAGTCTTACATATTTATCTACAATTTGGATTTTTGGGGGTAAAATCCATGTTCATGAGATATTTACACTTACCTGCCTCCTTAACTATTTGCAATTTCCCTCTAGTTCCCCATACAATGTGTCGATATATTTTTTAAAGTAACTACGGTATCACCTCCAGTTATCCCCCTTAACTATAACTCTTCAGTTTCTCTCGACGAACTTAAAAGGTACTGACCTTTCAACTTCCTCGAGAGGGGAGGTGGGCCGGGTGAGGCAGGTAAGTGTAAATATCTCATGAACACGGATTTTACCCCCAAAAATCCAAGTTCATTTCAATATTTCCACTTACCTGCCTCCTTAACTATTGCAAAAGAATTTGCAGCCCACTTTGGAGGTGGGAGAGGAAAAGTAAGTGACAAAGTACATAAAAGGTACATAATTACCTATTTTTTCTTCCCTCTCCTTGATGAGTCCAAAATTGCTGCCTTGGCAAAAATGGACTGATGATCTGGAACATCTTTCAGATAAAATGATGTAAAGGTAGATTCAGATGCCCAGTGTTCTGCCCGTAAAATCTCCTCTGTAGATACACCACAGAACAAAGCCCAGGAAGTTGACAACCGTCTAGTGTCATGTGCTCTAACTAGATTTAATGTTGCTGCTTCTGCATTATCATATGCAAAACAAACCATGCTAACTATCCATCTTGCAATAGTGTCTTTTGATGCTTCCTTGTGGTTATTCTGTTGGTAGGTCACAAATAGCCTATTTGACTTCCGAATAGTTTTCGTTCTATTGATATAAATCTTCAATGCACGACAAGGACACAATTTTAAATCCTCTGAATCTGTGGCGAATGAATCAAATGCAGGAATATAAATAGGGTCCCATGGTCTATTTATGGTTTGAGTCTTTGCCAGGAATTCCATATTTGGTAACATTTTTATTCCTTTCCTCTCTATTCTAAAGTAACCATCATCTAAAGTGAGGCTATGAATCTTGCTCACTCTGGAAGCTGAAGCTATGGCTACCAGAAAAACAGTTTTAAGAGTCAAAAACTTTAGATCTGCTGACTCTAGTGGTTCAAATGGATGCTTTGTAAGAGTTAACAAAACCAGTGGTAAATTCCAGTTAGGTGTCAACTGACGTACAGATGGGTGTTTATTAAATAAGCCTTTCAACAATGAAGAAAGTTCTGTACTTGTACCAATACTGCTCCCATTCTGATGAACTATTGCTGACTTGTATCCAGCTATAGTCTGTGGTTTACACTTTCGTACATTGAAAAGGTACATAAAAAATTGTGCTAACTCTGGTATAGATGCTGTAATGGGATTAACACCCTGTTCTTTACACCAACTGTTATATATTCTGAGTCTTGCATCATAAACTGTTTGTGTAGATGTCTTTCTAGCATTTGCCATAATTTCTGCAATTTCTTCAGAAAATCCTCTTGACTTGTGTTGCAATTTGACAGTTTCCATGCAACAAGATTGAGAGTTTCTAGGTTTTGATGAAAAATCTGATTGTGATTTTGAGACAGAAGATCTGGCCACAGTGGTAATTTGACTGGTACATCGATCAGAAGATCTATTATCTGAGGATACCACAACTGCCTGGGCCACATTGGAGCAATGAGTAGTACAACACTTGCCTCTTCCTGTATCTTCTGTAAGATTTTGGGCACAAGAATGGGTGGTGGGAATGCATAAGCATAAATCCCTTCCCAACTGATTGCTAGAGCATCTACTTGAAAAGCATTGATGTCTGGAAACGGGGAGCAATAGACTGGCAACTTCTTGTTTTGCGCAGTTGCAAACAAGTCTATACATGGGGTTCCTAATTGTTGGAACAATAAATTTACAACAGTTTTGTTGAGCGACCATTCTGTCATTCGAACTGTTTTCCCGCGGGAAAGTGCATCTGCAAGAAAATTCTTCTTCCCAGGAATGTGAACAGCTCGTATTGTAATTTTGTTCTGTATACACCACTGGAACAACTCCCAAGTTAGATAACACAGTTCTGGTGAGTGTGTCCCCCCTTGATTGTTGATATAGCTTATCACTGTTGTGTTGTCTGACCGTATAAGGATCACTTTTCCCTTTATCAAAAACAGAGCTTCTTGAAGAGCTAACTGTACTGCCTTTAGCTCCAGCCAATTTATGTGCTTCTGTTGATATTGCTGCAGCCAGACCCCTGACGTCTCCCAGTTCTCCAGATGTGCTCCCCAGCCCTGTTCTGAGGCATCTGTTATCAATGTCAGTTGACTTGGTGGATCCTGCAAAGGCATTCCTTTGAAAAAGTTTTCCCGATTCATCCACCACTGAAGGTGCTGAATTAGGATTGGCCGAATCACTATCACATGAGTAAGAGGGTGAATCTTTGCTCCACATTGCTAACAGGTATAACTGTATAGGACGCATGTGTAACCTTCCCATCGGAACAAGGTAAATGCATGAAGCCATCAGTCCTAACAATTTGAGTATAACTACTGCTTGAGTGTGTTGACTTATTGATAAAGTCTGCACTATGTCTGAAATACTCTGAAACCTGGACTCTGTCGCATGCCCTCTACAAGATTGAAATGTGCTCCCAGATACTCTATATGTTGGGATGGCACTAGAGATGACTTTTCCCAATTCACTAACAATCCCAGCTCCTGAACTAGATGTAATACATAGTCTCTCTGTTGAAGAAGAGTTCTCTTGTCTGGATTGATCATCAGCCAATCGTCTAGGTACATGAATATTTGGATTACCATTTTTCTTAAGTGTGCCGCTAGCACTGCTATTATTTTTGTGAAGACCCTTGGAGCTGAACGAAGTCCAAATGGCATCGCTCGAAACTGGTAACTTTGGCCTAGAAATTTGAATCTTAGAAATTTCTGGAAATCTGTGTGAATTGGAATGTGGAAATAGGCATCGGTCAAATCCAGTGAGATTGCAAAGTCCCCTTTTTTCATTGCTTTCATTATAGAACACAATGTTTCCATTTTGAAATGTCGAGGCACTATTAACTGATTTAGAGGTTTTAGATTTAGAATTGTCCGAAGCCCTCCTTGTTTCTTTGGCACCACAAAAATGGTGCTGTAAAACCCTTCGCTTTCTTGCCCCGCAGCACAGGTTCTATAACATTTTTTCCTGACAACATGTTTATTTCTGCTAAAATAACTGATTCGTGAATACCATATCTTGGTACACATGTTTCCTTGATATTTACATAGGGTTGAATCATTAATTCCAATTTTAACCCTTCCCTTAGAGTTTCTATTACCCATTGATCCTGCGTGATTACAGTCCACTTCCTGTGGAATTCTAGCAAACGTGCCCCTACCTGGGGAAACATATTTACAGACTGGCTGTTTATGAGATTCACTTTCTTGGAGTTGGAAACCCTTTCTGGTTCCCAAAGGTTCGCCAGGAAAAAGAATTTTTCCTGTTCCCTTGTCCTGAACGAAAATTGTCCTTGCTGTGATCAGAACTTAAGGCATTAGTCTCACTAGATTTAGTGACTTTTGCAGAATGAGCAGAGGTCTCATTTACATCTGCTTTCCTCTTTCTGCTCAACTCGGTAGAGTTCCTATTTTCTCTACTCTTGTAGTTCTTATTATAACCCTTTGATGTATTGTAAACATTTTGGGTTTCTCTAGCATCTCGTAGATTCTCTGCAGATGTATGGAGAGATTCAAAGTACTGTCCATTAAACAACTGGTTGCCAAATATAGGTAGCTTCAGCAATTTCTTCTCTGTTGCCTTGCTTATAAAATCTACATTTTTAAGAAAAAATTTTCTTCTACTCAAGACTGAATTTGCCATCACTCTTGCTGTCAAATCAGCCATGCTTCTGAAACAGTTGATGAGGGCTTTACGTCCTTCCACTCGATCATCCTCACATTCAGCCTCATCTAAGAGAGCTGCTATCATAGTGCCATATGAAATGGCTCTGAATAAGGCTCTTGCTGAATTGTCAATCTGCCAAAAGTCATTATCTAACTCCTTATGAAAAGGAGAAAGATTCACTTTTGATTTTCCAAAACTACCCTTCTGGCCTACTACTAATCCCTCCTCAATATTGTCATCCAACTTTGGAGGATTACAAAAGGCGTCAAAGTCATCCTTTTTCACCATAAATGCTTTATCATCTCTGCCACGTACTGATCTATTTTTCAAATGCCCCGAAGTAGCTTCTTTCTCAACCGTCTTAATCATATCAATGAGTGTTCCTTCAATAGGCATTTTAAGGAGAGACTTTTTCTTGTCACTCTTGTCTCCTTTTAATCGCGAAGAAATAAAAGATTTTCTTTCATTTTCCAATGGATCCTCAGCTTCAAGATCAATATTGAGTACTTTCGCCATCTTTGAAACAAAACAGTTCCACTGTAGCAGAAAAGAATCTGGTGCACCAAAAGGCACCTCGACGGCCGCATCTGAATTGGTACACAAACCACCAAATGATGCATTTGAATCTATATCCTCAAAATCATTATCTCGTGCATTAACAGACAACACATCTGCAACACTGGACTCAAAGGCTGACATTTGTTCATCATACGCCTTAAACTTGTCAAAATGAGGTCTGCTTATGGTTGCCGTTTTGGAATTGGTGGTCTCATTTCCTCTGGTCAACCTTGCCTCACTTGCTGCAAATGCCGATACGTTATGTTGATCATTAAAATTTTCATCAACATTCTTTTGTTTAAGTAACAATTCAACCTGCTATCTTACTTGTTCTTGAATAATTGCGGATAAATCCACGACATCAGGCCTGTTACGGTCGGCATTCAGTAAGGCATTGTCGTTCGACTCCTGGACTGCCGCCTCCACAGACGGACTTACGTCCTGCACTGCCATGCCGTCTCCACAGACGGACTGAGGCACCTTACTGTTCATTTTATTGTTTTCTGTACACTTTTCTCGATCATCTTCGTTATTTTATCCCGCCGTTCCTTTGACTACGTTTTACAAGTTTCGCATGGAAAGGCCTCGTTACAGAGACGATGTTTATAACAAAAAACGTGATCATCTAGAATGTTCATCTTACCGGAACATTTAGAACAGTCTTTAAACTCTTTCTCCATATTTACAACGGGATAAACGCTTCTAAAAACGCCAATATAAACTTTATTTTGCACTGTATGAGGAAAACCGCATGTCCAATATGGCGTCGAGAGAAAACTGAAGAGTTATAGTTAAGGGGGATAACTGGAGGTGATACCGTAGTTACTTTAAAAACAAGAGATGTTTGTAAAACACTTATGCCCCCCTCCCCCCAATTGGAATTTTTTTGCAAGTCCAAGGGGGCACAACTCTATCAAAAATGGCACGATTGTACCCAAAGCAGAACTTGACCTAGATATTCATCTGATTAATCTGTATTTTAAATTTCATCTCAGTATGTGCAACGGTTGCAAAGAAAATGAACGGAAACTGCAAATAATTGAAATTTTTTCAAACTCCAAGGGGCATCACTCTGTCAAAAATGGTGCGATCATACCCAAAACAGAACTTGACCTAGATATTCATGTGATATATCTGTATACCGAATTTGATTTCAGTATTTGCAATGGTTGCAAAGAAAATGAACGGAAACTGCAAATAATTGAAATTTTTTCAAACTCCAAGGGGCATCACTCTGTCAAAAATGGTGCAATCATACCCAAAACAGAACTTAAACTAGATATTCATGTGATATATCTGTATACCAAATTTGATTTCAGTATGTGCAACGGTTGCAAAGAAAATGAGCGGAAACTGCAAATAATTGAAATTTTTCCAAGTCCAAGGGGCATAACTCTGTCAAAAATGGTGCAATCGTACCTAAAACAGAACTTGGCCTAGATATTCATGTGATATATCTGTATACCAAATTTGAATTCAGTATGTGCAACGGTTGCAAAGAAAATGAGCGGAAACTGCAAATAATTGAAATTTTTCCAAGTCCAAGGGGCATAACTCTGTCAAAAATGGTGCAATCGTACCTAAAACAGAACTTGGCCTAGATATTCATGTGATATATCTGTATACCAAATTTGAATTCAGTATGTGCAACGGTTGCAAAGAAAATGAACGGAAACTGCAAATAATTGAAATTTTTCCAAGTCCAAGGGGCATAACTCTGTCAAAAATGGTGCGATCGTACCCAAAACAGAACTAGGCCTAGATATTCATGTGATATATCTGTATACCAAATTTCATTTCAGTATGGGCAACGGTTATGAAGAAAATGAACGGAAACTGAATGGACCGACAGACCGACGGACCGACAGACCGACAGACCGACCGACAGACAGCAGCAAAGCAATATGCCCTCCCTTCTTCGAAGGGGGGCATAAATATATCGATGCATTGTATGGGGAACTAGAGGGAAATTGCAAATAGTTAAGGAGGCAGGTAAGTGGAAATATTGAAATGAACAGGTGGTGTATCAAGCCTTACATATTTATCTACAATAGGTGGTGTATCAAGTCTTACATATTTATCTACAATAGGTGGTGTATCAAGCCTTACATATTTTTCTACAATAGATGGTGTATCGGGGCTGAACTCTGTGGAGCCGTTGTACCATGTGATGGACACTGCTGGGTTTGTGAATCCTCCGTAACAGATCCAGGTCATTCTGTTTCCCTCAACTTCCATCTCAGCCCTGTCTACTTGTAATGACACATAATCATCATATGGTCCATCTGAAAAGTTAATATGTTTCAGGTAATTTTCTGTGGAAAATGATGTTTAATTATTGAAAATTACACAATTTTCCAATTTATTTTCCAGATCTTTCATGAATTGAAAAGGATTTTGAGGGAAAAAAACAAATCACTTTGAATGGTTCACTAAGTTAAAAATGTATTAAATAATATTTTGAGGGGAAAAAAAACAAATCACTTTGAACGGTTTACTTAGTTAAAATGTACATGTATTCTGAGGGCGAGTCCTGTTGGGGGCCACTTGAATTTCAGCATTTTTATGACCATTTAAAGTGCATAAAATTGCAAAGTAAAACCAATTCTAACCCATCTTCTGACAATTATGATAATTTTTTACTTTAAATTTCCAGTTTTTATGAAAAAAAAATTTAAGGTTTTCATTACAGTTGGAGGAATGTTTTACTCATGAAAAGAGGAAAATGGGATATTCAGGGGAACTTTTCTCTTTGGGAAAAATACCGAATATGGCCTAGGTTAATCCCTAGAGATAGTGAGCTGATTGAAAACCTCCATTGTGAAAATGGCCTAGGTTAATCCCTGGAGATAGTGAATTGTTCTAATGATTTAAATTCATTAAATTTAAAGTAAGGCTGATTGAAAACCTTGAAAATCATGTAGATTCTTTACACCTGAACTAAACAAAAGTGGGACAGGGTATAAAACTTAGCATTGATAAACACTACAAAATATATGATGGATTACAAGCATTAGATTTCTGTATAGAAGATCAGACTGGCCAAACATATAGCTATTGGATTTACATTATCAGTTATCTGGTAATTTTTTTTCAAAGTACACATGTAATTATGTTACTCTTTAAAAACAGTACTACATGTATTTAGATCTGATGTATTAGGGAGGTTGAGATTTCATAATTGTACGTCTACCTAATTATTATTACCTTAAATTAATTACCTAAATTACCTAAAGGGGGAATTACCTAAATTCCTCGTGTAGTAAATCATCAATTCTAGTGATGATGAGTTTTCTACACATCCTTAGAACTTGTAGAATGGCATCTACACGCAAGTTAAAACTTTTATCTTTAATAATAAAAATAGGACTGGTCAATTTATGTAGGAAAATGTAATTGTTTTAAATTACTTTAGGTAGGTTGCAGGTTTGCTTTTGTCTTCAATTTTGGTACACAATTTCGGCTTTTCAAGCGGTTGTTTTGTGCACATTTGATTATGACGTCAGTTACGTCACAAAGGCAATGTTACGTTGTTTCCGGTTTAATTCTCTGCAAATGACTTCAAGTCTGTACAAATCAAGTAGATTAATACAAAGTGCATTCTATTGTACTTAAACCTCGTACATGTTTTATAATTAAATTTCAGTCTGAATTCTGATGTGATTATATGTTATATCTTAGGACTAATTAAATACAATACCAAATGAAAGGAATAATTTATACTGTAAGTATAACTAAACTGGTAAAAGTCAATCAGAATAAATCAGCGTAAAAGATATGGTATGCAGAAAGAAAGTTATCATGAATAAAAATTGCTGAGTTAGTGGAAAACTTGAGGGGTTGTATGTGCGCACTTTATTTGAAACTTGGGGGAACATGCGTACATGTATACTGCATCATGACTGCCAATCAAAGCCGAGGCGAAAATTTGCGTATACACTTACTTTTCAGGATGGAATCAATCCTCAACACTCAAACAGGTTAAACTGAATTACATGTATTTTTCCTGTTTTTTTTACAAAAATTATCATCAACATAATCATAATTGTTTGGTTGTTATGACTATTTAAATCTCGTGTATTGGATCGTTTTGCTGGCTAATAAATTGTGAAATGCATTTAAAAATCAAATTTATACAAACACCTGGACTGTAAGACCTATAAGACACTGTAAATAACTTACAAGTTCAAAGTGTGAAAGCTAAATGCAAGTGTTTTCCATTTTGCGTATTAAAAGTTGATTCAGAGAATTCGATTTTAACAAATGTTTGAGATTTAGGGCCATATACTATATAGCTTGCGACTAATAAAGAAAGAACATTGCAGGACCCTGCCCCCCCCCCCCCCCCCACACACTTATTTCCTCAGTATCGGGATGTTTTTCTTCCTGTTTTCGAAAAAAGTGATCAAATTTTTGTGTTATGCCTGAATACCTATTGACCATGAATTTCCTAAAAATACAGGTACTAATATTTTATCACTCACATTGTTGTCGCAGTTTGTTAATTCTCATGCACGAGGAATGTTTATACTGTCAATTCTGACTTTTTGATCAGAATATGGATTTCACAATACAAGTGAAAATAAGTTACTGGTCATCCTAATGTGTCTCCACATTAATTTATATGATGAATAAAATTAAATTTTGTATCTATATGTCACCTTTTAAATCTTGCATATTCCAAAGGTCAAGATATATATACTCGTACTATAAACGTGACTACGTTCAACAAATGACGTTGTAGATATAAATAACGCCATATAAAACGCAACATTTTAGCAGTATAAAAGAAAACGTGGAAATTATTTAGCAAAAAATCTAGTGAGAAGACATATTGATTTTTTTATACTAATAGTTTTGATTTTACCTCTGACATCTTGATATTTTGAAATTCCTGACTAATTCATCTATGTCTTTAAAAAATTATCCTGACCAACATTTTTAACAGCTAGAAGCTATTTTAACAAAATTGGCTTAAAAACGTCATTTTCCCATACATTTCAATAGTAAAGCGTAAAAAAAAAGTACTAACAAAAATACCATGTTTAAAGTAATAGAGCATTAAAACTACGTAGGCAAATTCAATAACAACTGCAGATTGTATGCTGTGAATTCTAAGGAACATTATATCAAATTTTCAGGATATGTTTTCTCGTAAGAATTTTTATGCAGTAAACCTGCGACCTACCTCAAGATGTTTAATTTCATGAGCACCTATCTTTATCATGTTTTGTTGACTACCCAAAATCAAACTGACGTATAAGCAAAACTTCTAAAAGGTTGTTACAGAGACACAGATCATGGTGTAGACATACATATTAAACGTCATAAAAATCTCAACAGACAAATTACAAAAACGTGTTTGTGTACGTCAAAGTAGACGCTTAAGTACACATACCCATACAAGTAAAAAATATCTACCTCTCTATTACCTCAATATCAGAAGTAAAACTTACAAAAGACAGTAAATCTCTTTACTCGGAAAATCGTGGAAGAATTCACTGAAGCATAACAAGATATTGACTGGCTATTCATTGTTCTTTGCACGGTGACAGGAGGGGCTAACACAGTGGTAGTATACGTCTCTGTCAAATTGTCATACACAGTTGTCGTTGTATACTGGGATACATTGTTGATGTCTGGGTTTATGGGGTAAGAGAACATTACAATACTTGTGGGTTGATAATGCGTGCCTGACACAGTACACGAGATATTGACAACATCATTTTCTTCAACAGTCCCTACTCCATCTAAAGTTACGTCAATTGCATCAGCTGAAAAACATATGATTGCATAAATTCAAATTTAGTTCTGTAATTTGCAGTATCTCTAATATACCAGTATTACATGTAGCTATTCCCTGGTGTGCAATCATTAACAAAAATTCCTTTACTTAGACCCATTTCTCACCAATGGAAAGTCCCAATGTAGAACAGATTCAAATTGTTATTATATGTAGGACTTGTAATTACCTGAATAATTACTGGGTACTAAAAAAATAGAGCTGCATAAAACCCTTTAAATATGTGATCCTCACCTGTATAGTGATGTCAAGGTCATAGGAGCATCTGAAACCTGCTAATTGGATCTTCTGATGTAATACTTATGCAAGTCTGGTCAACATTGACCTTATTTGAGAAATTTTGACTGGTCATTGATTCAATGGAATTAAAGGTAAAAAAAATGTAACATCTGAAGCATCAGACTAAATGGATAAGGACAGAATGAACACTATAAATGATGCCAGGAAATCTTGGTAACTTAATTTATGTTTACAAACAATGATCAAAACTCTAACCTGAAGTATGCATTAATTGACTCTCTAATCTGAAGTATGCATTGACAACTAATGATCAAATCTCTAACCTGAAGTATGCATTGACTAACAATAATCAAATCTCTAATCTGAAGTATGCATTGACTAACAATAATCAAATCTCTAATCTGAAGTATGCATTGACAAATAATGATCAAATCTCTAATCTGAAGTATGCATTGACTAACAATAATCAAATCTCTAACCTGAAGTATGCATTGACAAATAATGATCAAATCTCTAATCTGAAGTATGCATTGACTAACAATAATCAAATCTCTAATCTGAAGTATGCATTGACAATTATTATGCTTCCTGTCAGCTTGTCTCTATATAACCCATACCCTACTATTCTCGCATAGTGGTCTAAGGAGTTATAAAGCGTAAGCATACTATGCCGAAATAGTGCACGGCTTTATTTACTGAATAAAATTCTTCAGTGCACACGCCGGGAATCGAACTCACGACCATGAGATTGTCAGTTCGATGCCTTATCGATTACGCCACAGAGACGATCACAAATTGGTAGTATTTTACAAAATATATAAACTTAATTTATACAATTGACACAAGAAGGAGAAAATAGACAAATTTTATTTGAAAACAGTTATATTATTCTAAGGAACCTTAGATTAATATGTACAACAAAGTTTCAAACTAATTACATACAGATCGTTAGATGAACTGATTTCCTTGGGTCATTAAAACGCTTTTTTATATGACGCTTGATTGAAGGATGTTAAGACAATTATCAATGAGAATCGACGTCTGCAAACAAATAAGTCTTACTAACAAATCAGAAAATAAAGATGTGTTGCTTTGGGACAGAAAATCCCGACTTATTTAGAGAAAATACTAGTAACCAAAATAACCAAGCATGCAACCAATTTTAGCATGAAGATTTTGAATGAGTTCTTGCAAGTGCGCTGTGTTAGCACCGATATTTTCAGGAAAAATTCAAATTGCCGCATGAATAATTATAACAGTCACATAATAATAACAATAGTGTTGCAATATGCATGTACTATGCCTAAATAGTAGGCAGGGTTTGACACATAGTGCACTTGCCTCCGGCTCGTGCACCATGTGTCAAACCCTGCCTACTATTTAGGGATAGTACATGCATAATGCAACACTATTATATAAATAATGATCAAATCTCTAATCTGAAGTATGCATTGACTAACAATAATCCAATCTCTAATCTGAAGTATGCATTGACTAATAATGATCAAATCTCTAATCTGAAGTATGCATTGACTAACAATAATCAAATCTCTAACCTGAAGTATGCATTGACTAATAATGATCAAATCTCTAACCTGAAGTATGCATTGACTAATAATGATCAAATCTCTAACCTGAAGTATGCATTGACTAATAATGATCAAATCTCTAACCTGAAGTATGCATTGACAAATAATGATCAAATCTCTAATCTGAAGTATGCATTGACAAATAATGATCAAATCTCTAATCTGAAGTATGCATTGACTAATAATCATAATGATCCAATACACATGTAATATCTAACCTGAAGTCTGGTACAGCAGTAATGCACACACAGTCCAAAGAAGAATCATTATCCCCCTGCACTGATCATCAACTCATTACCTGAAACAGAGTCAGAAAAATAAACTAAGCCACAGAAAATAATTATTTACAAAGTGAATACTTTAAAACAAGTACTAGTACATGCAGTCTGGGAATTCTCTGTACTGCATTTTATTTTAAAAACTATATTGCTATGCATTTAAATTTATACATTAAAAATATTTTCAAATCACTTGCGGATCAACTGTTAATTTAAGAATCATCAAACCATGTAAGTTAAGTAGTGTTAGGTATTTTAATAAATAAAGTCACAAGTTTTAAATCACAGTACCCAATATCACATCAAACATGCAAACAGTCCATTGGTACTTTTTTTCATTTCTTTAATCAAAAGTTTAAGTTTGATAAACTATACATTCACTGTCTAAGTAAAAAAGAAATAAAATCACCAGCTACATGTAATATTCTCCCTGAATGCAGGTTCACTTATTAATGCATATGATGCTGTTACTACTCTTAGCTCCAATACTGAATGGACTACCAATGTTGATTTCCATTCCTACGTGACCACGTCCACCCACTTTGCTAATTGAAATTGAAATTGAACATTAAAACATGTTCCTGTCAGTGTCCTGTCACGGTTTATCATGCATGTAAAGGTAAAAAATGGCAGTGGTCTGCTCTGTGATTTTTTTTTTTTTTATAAATACTCCTGACATTATGCATCGACTATACTCATAGGGTATTAAGAAAAATTGATATCAGATATTAGTATGATAAATAAGGCAGCAACATACACTATATACTGTAGACGTCTTTAATTTCACGTGTCTAAAATTTCACGGTTTGTTAAAAAGTTACCTTTCACGGTGGTTTAAATTTCACGGATAATCATTTGTTAATATTCGGGTACTATGACTGTTTCTAGGTAGAAATGACGTGAAATAATAATCACGATGGTTTAAAGTTCGCGGAAAATTCCTAAATCGTGAACATAGTGAAATTAAAAACACCGCAATGTTTTCCACTTCTACAGTATTCTGAAACAAATCTTAAGCATCCTGACCAAGACTCTATTGACTAAACTTTTACCCTGGTAAATTCCAGAAAATTTTGACATCTAAACAATACAATGTATGTGATATTAGGACCATGTCATGATTACCACAAGAATCCCTGGGGGGCTGAATATTCATACAGTTTTTATAGCATGTTGAATTACTGGACAAATCAATATCAAATCTACTTACAGCTTACCGGAATCAAGCCCAACCTAGGAGGTTCAGTTGGCCCCGGGGTGAGAGCTAGTTTCACCGGACGCTGGTTATATAGACAACACCTCAGGTGTGATCTTATCAATAATGTGTCTCCTGTTCATGCATGACAACACACGGTCCACTCAACTCTCCTTTGAAGAACTTGACCTTTAATTGACACCATGCATTTATCTGATTCAACAGCCTGAAACATACCATTTCTTTCTATTATCATGATAATTTCAACATTTTCAAAACTCAGAATTGAAATCAAATGAAATCCATATCATATACAATGTACCGAAAATAGTATAGTTTATATTAAGGTTGATTTACATTCATAATAAAAAATACCGGTATGCAGCATTATATTTAATTTTTACAGAATTCCATGGCTTATGTCCAGTAGCTTTCTTTAAACAAGAGGCCCATAGGCCATTGCTCACCTGAGCACTGTGGCTAGGAAAAAGTAGAAATTGGTTTATTATTGAAAAGTTTAAATCCAAAAGTAGTCCCATGACAAATCATGGCTTTGCTATTCTTGAGAAGATGATTTGTAAAGAATTTTCCTATATATTTCTATGTAAAAATTTGATCACTACCTGAGGATGCTTCCATATAAATATGATCAATTATGGCTTTGCTATTCTTGAGAATAGGATTTTTAAAGAATTTTCCTATATATTTCTATGTAAAACTTTGGTTGGCCATTTTGGCCCCGCCCTACCCCCTGGGGTCATGATTTGAACAAACTTGAATCTACACTACCTGAGGATGCTTCCATATAAATATGATGAATTATGGCTTTGTCATTCTTGAGAAGAAGATTTTTAAAGAATTTTCGTATATATTTCTAATGTATGTAAAACTCTGGTCGACCATTGTGGCCCAGCCTTACCCCCGGGGGTCATGATTTGAACAAACTTGAATCTACACTACCTGAGGATGCTTCCATATAAATATGATCAATTATGGCTTTGTTATTCTTCAGAAGAAGATTTTTAAAGAATTTTCCTATATATTTCTATGTAAAACTTTGGTCGGCCATTATGGCCCCGCCCTACCCCCGGGGGTATGATTTGAACAAACTTGAATCTACACTACCTGAGGATGCTTCCATATGAATATGATCAATTATGGCTTTGTTATTCTTCAGAAGATGATTTTTAAAGAATTTTCCTATATATTTCTATGTAAAAATTTGATCGGCCATTTTGGCTCCGCCCTACCCCCGGGGTCATGATTTGAACACTACCTGAGGATGCTTCCATATAAATATGATCAATTATGGCTTTGCTATTCTTGAGAAGAAGATTTTTAAAGAATTTTCCTATATATTTCTATGTAAAACATTGGTTGGCCATTTTGGCCCCGCCCTACCCCCGGGGGTCATGATTTGAACAAACTTGAATCTACACTACCTGAGGATGCTTCCATATAAATATGATCAATTATGGCTCTGCTACTCTTCAGAAGAAGATTTTTAAAGAATTTTCCTATATATTTCTATGTAAAACTTTGGTCGGCCATTGTGGCCCCGCCCTACCCCCGGGGGTCATGATTTGAACAAATTTGAATCTACACTACCTGAGGATGATTCCATATAAATATGATCAATTATGGCTTTGTTATTCTTCAGAAGAAGATTTTTAAAGAATTTTCCTATATATTTCTATGTAAAACTGGTCGGCCATTGTGGCCCCGCCCTACCCCCGGGGGTCATGATTTGAACAAACTTGAATCTACACTACCTGAGGATGTTTCCCCATAAGTTTCATCTTTCCTGGCACAGTGGTTCTGGAGAAGAAGATTTTCATAACATACCACCAAATTTTCATTAATTCCCAGTTATCTCCCCTTGAAAGAGTGTGTGGCCCTTCATTTGAACAAACTTGAATCCCCTTCACCCAAGGCAGTGTTTTCCCTTTATTTCAAAGTAAAGGGTTAGAGATCAATTGTAACAGCCTACTAACAGGCCAGGGGCTGAGGTTTATACACAGAAACTCTGTGGACATTGCAACAAATTTTTATTTCAAAGCGGCATTTTTGTCAGTTGAAGCGGTCAATTTGGCCGGTGGCCGGTTCTTAGGGAAAACACTGCAAGGATGCTTTGTGGCAAGTTTGGTTGAAATTGGCCCAGTGGTTCTTGAGAAGAAGATGAAAATGTGAAAAGTTTACAACAACAACGACGGCGACGACAATGACAACGACAGACAATGGACAAATTGTGATCAGAAAAGCTCACTTGAGCCTTTGGCCTTTGGCTCAGGTGAGCTAAAAAGCATTGCTCAGTAAGATATCAGACTGTTCAAATTTAGCTCAATCTTTTCATGTCCTTCCAGCAATGCAAATTCTGAGAGGGTTTTCAAATTAAAAAAAAATGCACACTTGATTCAGGAAACCTTTAAAGCCCTTTTATCGATAACATGTTTTAGTCAATGAATGTAATTAAATAAATTCAAAAATTTCCATTGTAAGTTACAAAGCTTCTTTTCAACAATAAAATATTTCTCAATACGCTAATGCTTTGTATTTTTATGCAATTCATCATTTTTAATGTAATCATGGTAAATATTTCGTGAATGCTGTTACGACTTATGACAAGATTTTTTTACTTTCCAAATCTGGTCATGACAAAACTTTTACATGTTGGAGGCTGGCAAGTATGACACCCACAAAGTCACACACTCAAACATAAAATCACAAACACAGGAAGAGAAAGATCTACAATATTGACACATTCTATGTCATAGAAAAGTCAAACTGTATATTTATTGTGCACAAAAAGTTGCACTCAGTTCTGGGTTAATTCTTCCAAATTCTTACTTCAATTGCAAAAAAGCTTAAGATTTCACAAAAAATCCCTACTCCTCTATCAAATATTCTCGTAGTTGTCATCTGTATGAAGCGTGTTGGACCGAATTATCTTGCAAACCAAAATGGCATAATAAATAGGTGAAATTTTCGATGATCTTAATTTCAGGACCATGAGGGCTACAGCAATATTATAAGGATTGTTTTGTTGTGGAAACAGTGAAAAAATACGTTAGGAACACAAGTTTAGTAATATTTTGAGGTGACAGTTTCAAAAAGATCATGATGGAGAAATAAATTGAGAAACAGCATACTTTTTTGTGTGCAATAAATACTGTAAAACGAGAAAATTTGGCGCATACCTATTTTAGCGCAAACGCAAGTGGGAATGCACCGCCGCAAATAAATTTTAGCGCTTGCACTTGTCAGTAAAATATATAAATGTGATATACTTTTTTTTTATCCACAGCCGTATTTGTCTTTTTGGTAAGTCAAGCACGGACACACATTAGTACTCTTGTATATCAGTTAACATTCCTTACCTTTACCGCGGTACGTGTTGCTATCACATGGACGTTGTACAATATTATACAATTATAGCCTTTTGATGAGGTCAATCCCTCGATATATAGACCTTAGAGAAGGCATATCGACCGAGCACGAAGTGCTCGGTCGATATGCTTTCTCTAAGGTCTATATATTGAGGGATTGTACCGAATCAAAAGGCTACAATTGTTTTATTATTTTTTATCAGTTAATAAAGAAATGTCTTAAAATCCTTCTTTATAATACTCAGTACCTTCTCATACAAGGCATTGTTATGTCATTGCATTATGACGTCACAATAATGTAAACAGCTGCAGTATCTGTTTTTAGAAACATCCAGTCTATAAAGACTATTGTGACGTCAGCATTATTGTTGCTTCACAGAAGAACGTTTCCAATTTTAGAAACAGCAGGTTTATAAATTTTTAAAATAGAAACATCCAGTCTGTAACACTTTTTATACTTGATCATGTGATCTAGTTTGAGCCAATCAGATAGTTGGAACAATAAGGAAAAATAATAATAAAATTTATTTTATTTCTATGTTAAATTAAAAGAAATGGATTATTTACTCATTTAAATCACTTAAAACAATGTATGCATCGACAGAAAATTACTTAGATAAAACGTTAATCAGAATCAATTATTGTCTGCCAGCTCAATCGCTATGCTTGATTGCATTGTTTACCTCGAAGTGATAGATGATTGACATGCCGAAAAGCCAAACTTTGAAGGTACTACATGATAATAATCGGGTAACAACTACCGGGTAACAATAGTTTAATTAATTATAGTTTGGCAGAACTTTCTGTCTTCTGAACATGTGCAGTGCTAGTGTGTATATAAAATCCAATGACCCTTCGACATTACGTAATCGAGCATTCCGGTTTATATGTACTTATGTAAAAGCTTTGAACACACAAATAAAATGATATTTAGAATTATACTTTAGCGTACAATAAAATTTGGTGCTCAGGGGCTCTTGCGTCAAAGGCGCTAACATTAGTAGTGCGCCAAATATTCTCGTTTTACAGTATACAGTTTTTTCAATGGGTGGCACTGTAGTCTGAAGCTCTCCAGTCTGTCAATATATATATATTTTTTTCAGAGAGCTACAGGTCTGCAGCTAGTCAAAATTAAGGCAAACTTGAACAGCTCTTGAAGTTGACCAAAGAGAATTTTTCTGCTATGACCTCTGAACTCACAATAAACCAAAAAGTCTTTTTCATAACTGCCCTTTCCTTTGCCTCATTTTCTCCAGATAACCAAAACGAAGTTCAAAAATATAATGTTAACAGTAACTTACCCCCGTTCGATGTACCTTTCTTTCTAATCAGCTCAATAAGGAATTTCTGTTTTTGCAAGAAACTGCACGTAGATTAGTAGACCAAATGCTCTTTGTTCAATATTTGCCCTTTTAAGACTTCACTGTGGAATTGCAACCAACATCTGAGGTATTACAATTTTCAGCATTTGTGTGTTTTCTATAGCAATAGTTTTCATTCTGTGACTTTCAGGCGCGGCATTATTTTCCGAATTCGGTGGAAATCGGGTTCGGAAAACCAAAATGTTTTTTTTTTGATAGGTCGAGCATTTATTGATTCGAT
>NW_026925027.1:0-25105 GCF_032062105.1 Saccostrea cuccullata
AGAAGAATAAGAAACAGAAGAATACCAATAGGTCTTTCAACGGAAAGGTGGAAAGACCTAATAAACAGAACAATTTCAATAGGTCTTTCCACGGAAAGGTGGAAAGACCTAATTATAGGATAGTAGAGTCTCCACTTTCATTCATTATATGAAACCTTTAAAATTAAACTCCTGGATTATTCAATCTCCCTGGATAATTTTTTATGTGTAAGAGATGTATTTTTGTACTTCTAATAATTGCTGTCAATAAAATTATCATACTTGAATAGTATTTGTATTTCAAAATTGCGAGTAGGAAAAAACCGGTGTGAAGGTTATGAAATAAGACAGGCAAGAATTGAAAATGTAGACCAATTGTAAAATATAATATGGCTTTATAGTGAAGTCTGCACACTGAAAAAATATTTAAAAATCTCACTGCATGACAAAAACTTGGCTTCTGAGGACAAAGTCAACAGAAAGCATTCCTTCCATAATGTCCAGTCTGTAAAGAGATTTTCTTACTCAATCTCACTCTGATTTAATTTTCAACAAGATAAACATAAAACACACTGTATCTATCCAGTCTTTTAAAATGGCATAGTTATCTGTAACAGCTTCCCCACCACTACAGATGTATAGCAACAGGCATAAATAATAATGTCATATACATATATCGGTATGTGTAGCAATGGATTCAATGTTCTGACAGCACTTATATAACATGATTGTCACAGGGTGACAATTACTTGTTTTTATTTTATTTAGTTTAATTATTTAGTACAGCTGGTATAGTAAGTCAGTATAGTAGATAGCTGTAGTAAATTCCTTTCATTCATTCATTCATACCTGGTCATTCATTGTCATCGTGTTTGTATTGTATTCTGGTTTGTCCGGTGTTCCGTCTCACGTGAGTGTTTGGTTGTCACGTGATTGTCTTGTGGTTTATTTTTATCCTGGGTGTGAGTTGTAAAACCAGTATGTATGGGGTGTGGTAGTTATGTACACATGTGTGAGTCCTGGTATATATACTTATGCACGGACTATTCCTTTTTAATATTGACGATACATTGACGATAGTTTGGATGTTCTCCTGCGAGAAATCCACGTGAGCAGTTTGTCTAAGAAATTCCTTACGGAATCTTAGTGCCTTAATTGATGTGACTGGTAAGAATTAATATTAAGTCTTATTCTTATTTTAAACTATTGAAATTAAATAAATATTAGTGTGTGTGAATTTGTACGAGTGTGTCATTTTCATTGCAGGTCACCTTCATTCGTACGTTCGTTTATACTTCATCATCGTAATTGTCAGCTAATAAATATATGAACCTTTATTGAGGAACTGTGTTGAATTATTATTATTCCCTGAGATCGGGAGACCCGTGACAATGGCGCCCAACGCTGGTTTAACTTAGGAACCAGGCTGAATCCTAAGAAGAACGTCTTTGAACTGTTAAAGGTGACCAGGCCATTTCTACAAGATTTTATACGAACTACAAGTAAGCGGTTTTCAGAGAACAAGTGAAGTGCTTTTGTGTTGTGAAAATTTGTGAAAATTTATCTTCAGTGTGCATATATGAAACAGAGCTCTATGTGATATCCATTCAATCCTGAGAAATTCAGCGCTGGAAACACTGAACACCCGTGTCGGCAGTTACGAGCTACACAGGGACTACTTTTACACTGAGCGCTTCGAGTAAGCAGTGTGACGTCACAACCATTCATGGATACCTCATGTGGCCGAGACGAGCGATGTTTTGGTGGATTATCCATTTAATTAACATTCGTGCCAAGAACTGTGTGTGCTGAACGATTCCTATAAACGGATAGACGCGGCCTATTCTTGGACGACCTGGAAATCGTGGTGGACTTTGGTATTTGACTGCTGTTGACTGTGTGTCAGATGTTCTATTTTTAAACATTTCTACTTTCACTTTGTAGATTATTGTTGTTTTGTATGTAATATTTGTTGTCCCCCGCTTTCGCGAAAGCGAGGGGACATTAAATCTCATTCGTCTGTCCGTCTGTCCGTCTGTCCCTCTCTCCGTCTGTCTGTCCGTCAGTCTGTCAGTCTGTCCGTCCGTCACAAAAACTTTAACCTTGCCCATAACTTTTGATTTAGTGGAGCTATGACTTTCATATTTCACATGTGTATTCCTTGTGACATTACCTTTCTTTGGGTACCACTAAATTTGACCTTTTGACCTTGACCTTGGAGTTTGATCCACTTTTACACAAAAATTCCAAACTTTTACTTTGGCCATAATTTTTGAATGGTAGGTACTAGGACTTTTATATTTCCGGTATATATTGTTTGTAGCAAGACCTTTCATTGGATACCAACAACTTTGACCTTTTGACCTTGACCTTGGAGATTTATGTACTTATGAAAAAACTTTAACTTTGACCAAAACTTTTGAATGGTAAGGGCTAAGGATTTCATACTTCATGTATGTAATGCTTTAGAAAAGAACTTTCATTAGATACCACGAACTTTGATCCTTTGACCTTGACCTTGAAGTTTGACCTACTTTTTTAAAAACTATAACCTTGGTTACATCTTTTGAATGGTAGGTACTAGGACTTTTATATTTCACATATGTATTGTTTGTAGCAAGACCTTTCATTGGATACCAACAACTTTGACCTTTTGACCTTGACCTTGGAAATTTATGTACTTATGAAAAAACTTTAACTTTGACCAAAACTTTTGAATGGTAGGGGCTAGGGCTTTCATACTTCACATTTGTAATCCTTGTGAGAAGACCTTTCATTAAATACCAAGAACTTTGATCCTTTGGTCTTGACCTTGGAGTCTGACCTACTTTTCAAAAACTTTTACCTTGGCCACAACTTTGGAACAGTAGAACTGGGACTTTCATATTTCTCATATGCATTTTTTTTTTTTGCAAGACCTTTCATTTGATACCAACAACCTTGACCTTTTGACCTTGACCTTGGACATTTTTTGTACTAATAAAAAACTTAAAAACCTTGACTATAACTTTTGAATGGTAAGGACTAGGGCTTTCATACTTCAAATATGTAATCCTTATGAGAAGACTTTACATTGGATACCAAGAACTTTAACCCTTTGACCTTGACCTTGGGTTCAGTGAATAAATGACATATGATAGGGTGTTCATATTACACACAATACGTCATGAAAAAAATGACATCTCACCCACAATGGCACTGAAAGCGGGGGACCACAATTCCTTGAATTTGCTTGTTTCATTTGTCATTTGATTGTATAATTCATCCATGTGAGACAGTATTGCGATTGAGTGTTAAAACAGCCTCAAAAAAATTTAAAATTCCTAAATAATTGAAAAAAAGTCAAGGAAAGTAGGTAAATCAGTGGGATTTATAGTAAGACATAGTACAGAGACTTATCTTCTCTACTAACATTTTATTTGCACTTGGTATTAAATTGGTGTGAAAAAGCAGAGAGAAATATTTGTGAGACAGAACCTTACTCTATTTTTGTTTCAGAATAATCAATTTGGTTTAAATTTACAAGTTTCAGTGTTGACAGGTTTTGCGTTCTGGAGGTTGTGTTGAGTGTCATCTTTGTGTTGATCATCTTTGTGTTTCAGGATTCATCAAACTCATTATTTCATACCCCATCATTATTATAGATGTAGATTTAAGATTTATTAGTGTAGTTATTTAGAGCAAGATTTAGAGAATTTAGGCTCGATCTTTATCTAGAGAATTACAGGATTCGTGGAAAGTTATACTGATACTTGAAGTGTAAGTGACAAAGTTAGAAAAATGTAGTGGTATTGATCATTAGTTTGAGATATAACTTTGTAGATTATTTTTTTACAGGGTTTATTACATTGAACTTGATTGTATAATCTATGAAGATCTGCTTTACTTTTCTAGTCACAACAGTGTTTATTATAACAATGGCTACAGGTGGAGAGAAAGCATCAGATCATGAGTCCTGGGAAGAAGAGATTGAAAAGGGCGAAAAAGATCAAGAAAAGCTCATACATGATGTAGGTAAGATTGACCCAAAATATAAAGTCATCACAAAGGAAGAGTATGAGTATTTAATGGCTATGAAGGCCAGTACACCTCTGACAGGTCCAGGAAAAGGTTTTCCATTTCCAAGTTCTCCAATACCAGGTAAATTTCAACCTGCATTAAACCCCTCATTCAATATGTCAACTTTGCAGAGTAATTTCAATACGACTCCAAAGCTTCCGACATTTAGTGGCAGTGAGGAACTTCAAAAAGGGGAAGTGACCTATGAAGTCTGGAGTTTCGAGGTAAGGTGCCTTAGAAATTCACAGGTGTTGCCTGATGCTGTATTACTTCAGACAATTAGAAATTCCCTCAAGGGAACTGCAAGGTCAATGCTGATTTCACTCGGTGAATCAGCTACAACGAGTCAAATTTTGGAGAAATTAGAAGGGTTTTATGGAATGGTAAGTAGTAGTGAAACTTTAATGCAACAGTTCTATAATGACTGTCAGAAAGAGAATGAGAGTATTGTGGCTTATGGTTCTAGGTTAGAATCTACACTATGTAAGGCAATCAAACAGGGTCACATAGATGACATTGCAAAAGATACAATGCTATGTAGTAAATTTTGGACTGGATTGAGAAGTAAGTCATTAAGAAATTCTACTAGATATATCTACGCAAATATAACAGAATTTCAGGTTTTGCTCAGAGAAATCAGGAAAGTAGAGCAAGAAGAGATCAACATGGAGACTGTGAACAAAGATGCCAAGTCTGCAGCTCTCCATAGCAGATCAACAGAAGCTAGCAGAGATACAACAAATCAAGAACTTCTCAAAGCGATTAAAGGTATTGAGAGAAGACTGGAAAACTTGGAAAAGAAACAAGGTAATGTAAACAATTTTCAGTTTGTGGGGAGAGGAAGGTCCTCACAAAGAGGATTTTACAGAGGCCAAAGTAGAGGTAGAGGTTGGTCTAACAGGGGTAAGTACACAGATCAATCAAATCAAGGTTACCCAAAAGAGTAATCTCTTCTGTTGTGGGGCGAACGGAAGAGAGTACTGATTTATGCCCTAAAGAGTTACAGGATAGGATGATAGGTCCAACAAATGAAGCATATGTCAAAATTTGTGGGAAAAAGGTTTCAAGTCTGATAGATAGTGGTTCGATGGTTACAACCATTTCAGAGTCATTTTATAATTCTCTGGAGAACAAACCAAGTCTACATGAAATATCTGAATTTAAATTAGATGTTTATGGTGCAAATGGGGACAGTTTGCCCTATTTGGGTTATGTAGAAGCAGAAATTGAAGTTCCATTCATGCAAGAACCATTATTTATTCCAGCGTTAATAACTCGGGATTCAAGCTTCAATAGTAGAGTTCCGGTTATTATTGGGACAAATGTTATTAGACTTTGTGTAGATTTTACAGGTGAGTGTGAAGAAGCATGGCAAACGGCTATTAACACTATGTGTGTTAATTGCTGTGTACCTGTTAAGACAACTAATAAATATCCTATACATTTAGCTCCCAATGAAGTGAAATACATTAGAGGAATGGTAAGAAACATGGAAGGAACAGTGAAGACTTTAATAACAGAACAGCTGGAGAACAGTCAGGCAGGAGTGGTAGTATGCCCTCGACTGGTAGCGTCCAGTAGTACAGGAAAAAACAAAAGGGTCACAGTTAAGGTATGTAATATCTCGGCTAGTGCTGTTAAGATACCACCCAAGACAAACATCTGTAGTGTGAGTCAGGTAAGAGTAGTACACACCTGGAATCCACAACATGCAGAGACCAAACCAGTCAAGAAAAAGGATTCCACTACCAGATCATTAGCAGATTTAGGGGTGAAGGTCAACACTGACAAACTCTCTAAGGGGGAGGTAAGAGAAGCTTTGCATACTATTGGAAAATGGCAACACTTATTCTCTACATCTCCTACAGACCTAGGGAGGACAGATGTGGTCAAACATGAGATAAACCTAACCACAGAAATACCTTTCAAGGAACCATATAGACGCATTCCCCCTGGTATGATTGAAGAAGTTAGGCAGACATTGAAAGAGATGTTGGAGGCAGGGGCCATCAGGAAGTCGAGCAGTCCCTACTGTTCTAACGTGGTTCTATGTAGAAAGTCAGACGGATCCTTGAGATTTTGTATAGACCTGAGGAAGCTTAACAACAGGACTATCAAGGATGCGTATACTCTACCCAGAATAGAGGACACTTTAGATAGATTAGACGGATCAAGGTATTTCAGTAAATTAGATTTAAAGTCAGGCTACTGGCAGGTCGAGATTCGTGAGGAAGACAAGAAAAAGACAGCCTTTACGGTAGGACCATTAGGGTTCTTTGAATGTAACAGGATGCCGTTTGGTCTCACCAACGCTCCTGCGACATTCCAAAGACTAATGGAAATGTGTATGGGTGATATGAACCTAAAAGAATGTTTACTTTTTCTCGATGATATTCTAATTTTCTCGAGTACATTTCAGGAACATCTGGTGAGGTTGGAATCAGTTTTTCAGAGATTGCATGACTACAAGTTAAAATTGAATCCAAAGAAATGTGAATTCTTCAAAAGTCAAGTTCGCTATTTGGGTCATGTAGTTTCTGAGAAAGGGATTATGACTGATCCAGAGAAAACATCAGCTTTAGAAAATTGGCCTGTTCCATGTAATGTAAAGTCATTAAGATCTTTCTTAGGGTTTACAGGGTATTATCGCAGATTCATTAAAGACTACGCAAGAATTGTGAAGCCCTTGAATGATCTGTTGATAGGACAGCCTACCAACAAAGCGACAAAGAAAAACAGAAAGAGAAAGAAAGTTGAGTGGAAATGGGGTGAGTCTGAACAACAATCTTTTGAGCTCATAATTCAGAAGCTTACACATCCTCCTATTCTTGCTTTTGCCAATTTTTCTAAGCCATTTATATTGAATATAGATGCAAGTGTTAATGGTTTAGGGGCAGTTCTATATCAAGAGCAGGATGGTAAGGAGCGTGTTATTGCATATGCAAGTAGGGGTTTACGGCAATCTGAGAAACATTATCCAGCACATAAGCTTGAATTTCTGTGTTTGAAATGGGCTGTTGTAGATAAATATCATGATTATTTGTATGGCAATCATTTTGATGTAAGGACAGACAATAATCCTCTTACGTATGTCACCACAACAGCCAAACTTGACGCAACATCACATCGCTGGTTGGCATCATTATCAGCATATGATTTTAAGATAACTTACAGATCAGGTAAGCTCAACAGAGACGCTGATGGGTTATCAAGAAATCCCCCTAAACAAGAACTGTTTTCAGATGTGGTTAAAGCTATTTCTCAGGCAGCATTGGTAAAGGTAAATCCTCTAGCAGAGAGTTGTGTTATTGGTAAGTCACTAGAGCCTGACAATGCTGAGAGAGCTGAGACATCACAGAAACTAAGCACTGTGAATTGGGAACTGGAACAAGGTAATGATTCTGTTATTAGTAGGGTCAAGGATCTACTTCGAGGACGAATCAAACCAACTGGAAAAGACCTACAAGAGGAATCAAATTCAGTCAAGTTACTCTTAAGGGAATGGAAGCAACTGGTGATTGAAAGAGGAATCTTGTTTAGAAAAACTACTGTTGCTGGAGAGGAGATACGTCAGTTAGTTTTACCAAGTAAGTATAAAGACAGTGTACTCATAGGACTTCATGAGGATATGGGTCACCAAGGACGAGACCGAACGTACTGGTTGGTACAGCAGAGATTCTACTGGCCAAACATGTATACAGATGTAGTGGAAAAGGTAGAGAACTGTGACAGGTGTGTGAGGTTTAAGACGAGAGAAGTACCAAGGACAGGATTGGTTTCCATTTTTACATCAAGACCTATGGAACTGGTTTGTATGGACTTTCTGACTCTTGAGAAATCTAAAGGTGGGTATGAGAACATACTAGTCATTACTGACCACTTTACGAGGTATGCAGTGGCTGTTCCGACAAGGAACCAATTAGCATCTACTACGGCTAAGGTACTTTACGAACATTTCATCTGCCATTACAGTTTCCCTGAGCGTATACATTCGGACCAGGGTAGGAACTTTGAAAGTTCAGTTATCAAGGAACTCTGTAAGATTGCTGGAGTAAAGAAGAGCAGAACAACTCCATACCACCCTATGGGAAATGGGCAAGTTGAAAGGTTCAACCAGACATTGCTGAAGATGTTAGGGACGTTAGACAGTGAACAGAAGCACGATTGGAAAACGTACGTTTTACCTTTAGTTAACGCCTACAATTCAACCAAGCACGAGACAACGGGATTTTCGCCGCATTACCTGATGTTTGGGTGGAACCCTAGATTAGCGATCGATGCATATCTTGGATTGGAAGAAACACCACAAAAGACCAGAAGTAGGGAGAATTATGCACAGAAGCTGAAGAAAAGACTAAACTATGCATACAAGATGGCCAGAGGTAACATTGGTAGAAACAATGTAAGGTATAAACAAGGTTATGACAGGCAGGTCCGTTTTGAAAAATTAGAAGTTGGAGATAGGGTTTTGGTAAGAACATTAGTATTTTCTGGTAGATCAAAATTAGCTGATAAGTGGGAGAGAGATCCCTACATGGTAATAGAACAGCCTGTTTCAAACATCCCAGTCTATAGAGTCAAAAATGAGATATCAGGAAAAATTAGAACATTACATAGGAATCTTTTATTACCTTTTATGTGCATTACAAAATCTTCGAATTTAGATCAACATTCAGATAACAGGGTCCCGAACGCAGTACCAGACCAGGAAGTTGCAGAATCAGAGACAGAGTCCGAATCTGAGGATGAGGAAGTTTTGGTAAGGCATAAAAGAGTCAAACCTAAACAGTATATATCTAGTGTTTCAGATAGGTCAAGGTCATCCAAGTCACTATCAAATAGAGAAGCATCGACTAGAGAAAATACAACACTGAACCGCACAGAGCCATCAACTAGGGAGACTTCAACAAGCGAAAGTATAAAGTTAACCCACATGGAACCATCTATTCCAGCTAATGTAGTAGCAGAGCCCCGCAGGTCTGCCAGAACCAAGAAAGTACCAGATAGGTATGGTTCCTGGGTATCTCCCATAGAGACCCAGATTTGGTATGTATAATAGGGAGAACGTCACAGGTAATCAGGATGTGTGTATATAGATTTAATATGTTGTTTTTATGTTATGTTTTTATTTCATCTTGGATAGAACTACTATGATTTAACTTAAGATTTCACTTACAGTGACTTAGTTAATTATGTATGGTGTATATTGTAGTTCATAATTTTATGATTAGTCATTAAGTCTTATTATTTGATAGTTACTTAGTGTTGATAAGACTTAAGTTAGTGTAGATAAGTTTAGTAGTAGAGTATTCTCTTTAAGAAATGTCAGGAGACATTTTATTAAAGAGGGGGAGAATGTCACAGGGTGACAATTACTTGTTTTTATTTTATTTAGTTTAATTATTTAGTACAGCTGGTATAGTAAGTCAGTATAGTAGATAGCTGTAGTAAATTCCTTTCATTCATTCATTCATTCATACCTGGTCATTCATTGTCATCGTGTTTGTATTGTATTCTGGTTTGTCCGGTGTTCCGTCTCACGTGAGTGTTTGGTTGTCACGTGATTGTCTTGTGGTTTATTTTTATCCTGGGTGTGAGTTGTAAAACTAGTATGTATGGGGTGTGGTAGTTATGTACGCATGTGTGAGTCCTGGTATATATACTTATGCACGGACTATTCCTTTTTAATATTGACGATACATTGACGATAGTTTGGATGTTCTCCTGCGAGAAATCCACGTGAGCAGTTTGTCTAAGAAATTCCTTACGGAATCTTAGTGCCTTAATTGATGTGACTGGTAAGAATTAATATTAAGTCTTATTCTTATTTTAAACTATTGAAATTAAATAAATATTAGTGTGTGTGAATTTGTACGAGTGTGTCATTTTCATTGCAGGTCACCTTCATTCGTACGTTCGTTTATACTTCATCATCGTAATTGTCAGCTAATAAATATATGAACCTTTATTGAGGAACTGTGTTGAATTATTATTATTCCCTGAGATCGGGAGACCCGTGACATGATCAACACTCGAATGTAAACATGACACAAAAACCATGTGATCAGCTGTGTTTTGTTACATGTATGTATTATCTACCAAATATATCACGTCATGGTATGAACATGTCTATAACAATTACAATGTAACACAGCTAAAATACTGGAGTAGAAAATCGAACTCCTCCAACAATGTATGAAGCATGTTTGTCCTATAATAAGCACTGTATATGTTTTTGTAGGAAGTTCACTGTATTTAAAACTTATTTGAAGAAAGATGCAAATCTTCTCTTGTTTTTCATTATGGCTCCATTGGCAAGAATCTCCTGAAATCTCTCATAGGGTGGCAGTTTGTCTAATGTCCCATAAGCGGCTACCGCTGGTTTAGAACGAAGCATTCTCTTGGCTACACGCTGTAGGTCTTCTCTTGTTACCTTCTCTGTAAGAATTAGAGAAACATTAAAGAACTAATCATCGTTTTGTCTGTCATTTCATATACAACTTTTATATGCGTCTCCAAAAGCTTCGAACTAAAAACAATTTCAAAATCTTAATCAGTTTGTCAACTTAAAAAAGAAAGTTTGCTTTACAAATGATCATGTATAGAAGTTATATTTCTATAAAACCACATATCAGTGAATATTATAGAACCTATTTTGCCTTTCATTTCATATGAAGCTTATCTCATGTGTCATCCAAATTTTCTGAAATCATCTTTACACTGAAATCATGTATAAAACTAACATTTGTGTAAAAATCTCACAACCGTGATTCTTGCTTTTCAAAAATCTATGCAGATATGTCCACATCAGAATAAATTAGGCACACCAGTAAATGACAATAATACAGTAAAACTTGGTTAGTACGAACACCGATATCGTGAAGTCAAGTATATAACGAAGTTATCTTGGATCCCCAGCTATATAAATTTAACAAATTTCTTATACAGATATAATGAATTACGGATATAGGGAAGTCATTTCATAGGTCCCGATGACTTCGTTATAACCGAGTTTTACTGTACTTCTAATACTGATGACCCACCAATTTCTTCCAGGTAGAACTGAGCTGGATTTCTGAATCCCCGACTCAGCACCTGTCTCCCGACGTCCTCAAACATCATAGGACGAGACTCCAGGTTGTACATCAGCAGGGACTGCAGCTGCTTCTTGGCACGATCTAATTCCTCCTGAGGAGTCAATTTTTACACATTAATTACTTTAAATTTTTATAATAAAAATTCATCAATTTAAAACACATACGCATGTGACTTATTGCTTAAAACTAGAAAATGACATGCAGCTTCATATTGATTACTACATGTACTTAGGCTGCAGGCTTAAAAATTAAGCATACAAAATCTTAACTAAAATTTACAAACCTTGCTTATTTCTTCTGGAGTCCTTAGAAACTCTGATAAAACTACTATTGCTAAGTCATCCAACTGAAAGAAAGATGTACAAGTTTTCTAAACTTCATTCAAGACCATCAATAAAGTTTATACTGTATTACGTTGTAGACTTAGAGTGAATGATAAAATAAGAAAGTGTTTATAAGCCATGACAATTCTATGAACTTGACTACACTGTATTGAGTATTCTGATACAAAAACTGCATTGTAACATGAATATATGACTGTCATACTTTCAACACTTTTAGTATGGTGTGCACAACTTTCAAAATATTTATCAATACTTGAGTATATTATCTAAAACTTAACCCTCAATGATAATGTATTTACAAAATAGAGTCCCTGTATAACAAACAGAGTTACAAAGTATGTATGCTTGTAAACTTTCTGGTTACCTGGTTAGGATGAGAACTAGCCATAATACAGAAGACCCCTGAGTCATCATACACGTGGTTCATGGCAACACAACCAAACATCCAGTGGTGTCTGAAATACAGCATTAATATTGCAGTACATGCATATTTACATACTGTTTCGTGCATTTTGAACCAATAAACAAATACATCATGAGGTTTTACATAAAAACATATCAATACACATATTTATCTTGTTTTCAACTGGGCAAATTTTCTTGGTTTTGAATTAACTTAATAATTTACCAAATCATGGCCTTCTGATTTTATGGTTGAAGAAGAAACAGAAATGTTAATTTAATAAATTCAAAACTAAAAATATTTATACACGAAGAGCATAAGTAATTGTACCATAAGAACAACAAATATCAAATTCTTCAAATATAAAAAAATTTAAACTGCCTTCTTTAACAAGTAGCCTTTGCTAATTCATACCTGTTCAGTACATTGGTATAGAGTCTGGTATACATCCCCTTCCCTGGTCCCCCAGCAGAGAAAGCATTCCCTCCCCCCAGCATCATGTTAAGGACACAGAAAGCTATAAAGTCGTCATCCTTGTGAGAACAGCTCTCTAATCCCAGCACTAAGTGGGCCAGCTCGGGGAATGGATTAGGTCCCTTACTCACACTGGACAGGTCTTTATCAATCTGAAAAATAAGGTAAACACCATGGGATTAACATTATGAACAAAGAGTAAAATAAAAATAAAGCATAAATATGGGGTCTATAAAACCTTTTTAAGGATAAATTTTAGTGACAAATAGTTAATAAGAATGAGACACGTATATTCTGTATCAAGAAATACTGAGTTACTAAAGAAATATATGTACTTAAAATGACTGTCAGCTCTGGTACTGTACATTATTTGACAAATATTTAATGCAGAATAACATAAATAAATTCTGATTCAGAAACACACATCCCAACTTTTATATGCATATTTACAAACAAACAAAAAAAACAAAAAAAACCCTCATCTCTGACTACATACCAACATTTTTCCTCCTGTGTACTGAGCTACAGAATGATCCACTGATTTACTGTGATCTACCAGGGATGGATCCTCTTTCCAGAGGGGTGTCTTCTTAACAAAGAGTTCCCTGGCAAGCTCCACTAACCGGTCATGTTCCACCCCCACCCCACAAAGAACCATTCTGGAGGGGTCGTGGAAATTGTTCATAAATGTATACAGTGTCTCTTTGTCTATTTTGTCTATGTTTTCTTTGGGACAAATTTTTGGAAGACCCAATGTGTTGTCTCGATAAGCAGCCTGCAAAATAATACAAGATACAACTATGCATGAAGCTCCATTACAGTTAATTTAAATGTATTTACTATTAAGGTGGAATTTTTTTATCTGAAAACATGAAACCAAGAAAATAGAGTAACATGATTCTTGATTAAACTTAAGTATAACTTAATTTAAGCACAAAGTATCCTTGTTTTTTCTTCAGCTTATCATAGAAGTGACAATCAACAAGGTCTATGTTATAGAAAACTCTAAAAAACTTATAAAATTGATCATTTGTATAAATATTTGCAGTGAAAGTATTGAAAAGAAAAGAGGAAGATACTCTATATAGAAATGAGAAAGAGGCAAAACTACTAACAGCATGTATTAATTCTGTCATGAGTACGTCTGGCTGTGGACTGCTTTCAATGTTTTCAAGATCAAATGCTACTGCCATTTTACAATAGTCAATCTGCAAACAGATAAATGTTTTTGTAAATAGTTACCATCTACAATAACAAAATCATGCACAACACATTATAAGAATAAAGAAAAAAACATTCAAAAAGTTGCTTGCAAGAAACAACTCCAAAAAATTCATATTTTATACAACTATTTAATTTAAATATACATTAAGTTTTATGCTGCTGAATCTCCTGTTGTCTGTCAACTATTTTTTATGAATAAAGTCCAGGAGGTGCCAGAAAAATACAATCTTTGTTATACACACCTGTTCATCTGTGATGACTGGTCTCATTGCCACTTCTGACAAAATATCTAGTCCCTTCTCTAAGCCTTCTGTTTCAATTGACATTGCATATATAAGAGCATCCCTGGAATAAAATATACTTTTATAGAATACATTTTAAGACAAATCTCAATTTATACATGTCAATAGATAAATTAACACTGGTAAAAATCAGAGTTAAATATAAAATCAATATCATGCTAGTGCTAAGTTTTCAACCTAAAAACTGAGACCATAAGACTTCTCTCCTTATAATGCTAAGATGTCAGCATTTTTTAGATACTCAACAGTCTCACACCATAGTACTGTATGGTATTAAAATGCATCACATTAATGACGTCATATTTGCAATATAATAATTTAAATCATAATAAATATAGTTTATTTCCAAAAACAGCTGAACTAGCTTAATCATTAAAATCTAATGCTTACCCAGTAAATAATTTAATTTTTAGTACTTGTTTACTTGTACAAAATAGGAACCTTATTGTGAGCATGAAATTTATTTGATTTGTAGTCTCTACAAACATTTTGTTACTATAAATATAACCTCTATCTGACTGACCTTGACGACTGACAATCGCAGACTCCGCCATATTGTTCTAAAACCTGTAATATCTCATCATTGCTCCTGTATTTCGTCGTTGACTGCCAAAGAAAACATAGTTACATAAATCAATTCATTTACAACAGTATCCTAGTAAATCAAGATAAATTTGAAGTAAAAACAGAAGTAAAACGAACAAGGATAAAAATATACTGACACAAAATCCTAATTTTTCGATAAAATGTGAAATACCACTGGGATAGGCTACTTCATATCTACTGCCAGAATCAATCAAAACTGAAAAAATAGTTAAGAAAAAAATGAAGCCAAGGCATTATCTACCTGTTTTAAAACTGTAAATGCTTCAATGCCAGAAAATCAAATGAGAATTCATTTTTGCAAAATCTATTTCTCTATTGATTTTCCTGTAATAATGCATAGTTTTACATTTGATAAAATTTCTGGATGCATATCAACATGAACAAAATATATATTCATGAAAATAATCACAAAAGATTTAAAGCAACATGTACATTGTGTCAAGGAATGTGTTATTTGTGCATTATATTATTAGAAAGAGTTTAAAAAGTTAGGCAAAAAAAAAAAAGACTTTCCCTTTCCTTTCCTACATAGACATTTTTCATTCTTTATTTACCAGTACAAAATTTAATTCTCATGTTATTTAGGACATTACCTCCTAGTGTACAAAAATGTCCAAACACTTTCTGTGATGCCACCCTGAGTCCGTTCTCCAGGGTTGTGACTGGGGTGTCATATGTTTCTGGTGATGCAGTGGCGTATTTCAGCTGAGGAAATTCTGGCAGCGGTTCACTCAATGGAGTGTCCTCATCTTTAAGTCTGTGTTGTGTTGTCGAGAACCTTCTTAAATTTGGTTTTCTTCCTCTGGAAAAAAATAATTTATCTACATCAGACCATCTTTTAAAAAAATGTTTGCTTGCCAACTCAGGATAAAACTATTAGGTTGATAGGAAGGTATTCGTTGCAGGGATAAGAGGAATAAAAAAAAAATATTGTGTCCTGGAATGTAAGATTAAAGTTTTGAATTGGGCACACATTTTGGTCAGTCATTTGGGAGAGGCACCCAAACAACTTTTTAAAGATGGCCTCAGAGACAATTTGTAAATTTATATTTCAAGTGCCAACAAAAAAATCAATTCCCCCAACAAAGAATATACCATTTTTCAAATGAAATTAACTTCAGGTACCATTGCATAATAGCATATTTCATTTTAAACTCAAAGATTTAAAATAAAACTTGATGTAAAATTGCAAGATTTCTCACTCAAACTTTTACAAAATACCATCTTATGCCTTCTTTAAAAAAAATGTTTGTTTTCAAATGCTGTTAGAGTGACGGATTAGAGTGAGGCTCAAACTTGGTTTCTTTTACTCTATTTCCTTCTTCTTTGCTTAAAAATAATCTTTAGAATACTGTATACAGGGAAATATTCGCCCCCGTTTTACTTTCGCCCCTTTCGCCCTTCCATCGTTTGGGCGAATTTAAAAAGGGGCGAATTCAATATATGCATTATATTTTCTTAAACAAAACGGTGACTGAGGAATTTAAATCGAGGCAAAATTGGTTGCAAGTGTGAAAGGACAAAATAAAACAGGGCAAAAATAACCCTGTATACAGTATTTCTTTCTGAAACTTACCATGTAGAATTAGTAATAATGAACCTCAATTCATTGAGACTTTAGTCAAGTTGAAGTTCTTTGTATTATGAATGAATGACCATGTAGAAGATTATAAAGGACATACATACAGTTTTAAAACTGAGCAAGCTCAACAACTGTTACAAACTCTTCAAAAAGACATAGGTTTGTGTAAGAAAAAAAAATTTAAAAAAACATAAATAAATGGCAGTTGAACCAATACATTACTTATTCCAGTATTTTAAAACATGTCTTCAAATTAACAATTTAAGAAGTTTTTTTTTTTTCAAGACAAAAGGCGTGTCAATATACACATAGGCCTATAGCATGAATATCTAGTGTAAGGTCATATTTCGTAAGATTCTACGTCCTTAAAAATGTTGAAAAAAATATTTCTTCAAAAAATGTTGTGAAATAATTAAACATAAAATTAAAAAAATAATTTCCCCATATATATTTTGGGAAATTAAGCGTTTATTAACCCAATATATACCGTGAAATTCTGCAACATCCCCGAACACAATTCGACAAGAGCGCTGCCATCTTTGATTTTACATAATAAACCCCGAGCCCGATCTTTAATTAAACTAGAGGTATTGTGAGCGATGAGCTCACTAAATGATACCCCCCGCCTCCATATAGTTATAATGGCAAAGTCCATGTTTTGCTGTGGCCGGAAAACCCAAAATATGTGTCGGATCAAAAAGTAAAATAGGAGGTGCACAATGGCAATATGTAATAAAGATTCTGTGAAAGTTTCATCAAATTTCATTCAGTGGTATGAGAGGAGTTGCGGATAAGAGATGGGTACCCAAAAGCGTAACAGACGGACGGACGGACAGACGGAAGGACGGACGGACGGACAGACGTACAGACGGACGGAATTACCGATTACTATATACCCTCCCGCTTTTCAAGCGGGGGGTATAACTAGAGGTACTGCATGTGAGCAATTTCTAAATGATACCCCCGGCCTCCCATATGAATATAATGACAGTGTCCATGTTTTGCTCTGGAAAATCCAAAATATATGTCAGATCAAAACGTAAAATAGGAGGTGCACAATGGCAATATGTAATAAAGATTCTGTGAAAGTTTCATTAAATTTCCTTCAGTGGTATGAGCCCAGGTAGCACAAAACATTTTCAAAACATTTTATTGGTGTTGTAAAAAGGTTTTTTCGAAACATTTCAGACTAAACATTTTAAAAACGTTTTTAAAACACTTCCTCTTCTCATTATAACATTTTAAAAACATTTTAAAAATGTTTTCAAGAAGCTTATTATTAAATCCTTTTGGAACATTTTTCTAAAATATTTTTGAAACGTTTTAAAAATGTTTCAAATGGTATGTTTAGCTTTCAAATATCAAAGATTTTTATATTACGTTTTGAAAACGTTCTAAAAACATGAAATGAAACATTCCTTTTCCATAAATCTGAAACATTGCATAAATACGTTTCTGAAACATTTAAAAGGAACATTGTAAAAATGTTTTTGAAACATTCTTAATTCATTTAAGGGTATTTATAGCTTCCAAATATTAAAGATCTTATAAAACGTTTTAAAAACGTTCTTAAAACATGAAAAGAAACATTCTTTTTCTGTAAATCGGAAACATTGCATATACGTTTCTGAAATATTTGTAAGGAACATTTTAAAAATATTTTTAAAACATTCTTAATATCGCTTTTAGTTAAAAACATTCAATTCCGGGTATTTTTCGGCCTAGGCAGTGAAATTGTTTATTTAAAATTACATTAACTAAAATAATTATTTTCACTACAATTGAAACATTTTAATTATAGTTTTTGTAACATTTTTTGGAAACATTTTCAAAATGTTTCTGAAACATTTATGTAATTGCGACACAATTTAATTCATTTAGTAACTTTAAGAGTATGTTGTGAGAATGATTTTAGAACATTCAATTTAATGTGTTTTCTTTTTTTTTAAAGACTTCATTTTTCAGTGCTGCTGTTATTTTCAAAATGTTCTTCAAACATTCAAATAATGTATGATTGCGATTTTCCTTTTTAAAATTTAGTTTATGAAGAAAAAAAAGAATATATAGAAAGAATAGTGTTAAAATGAGGAATTGTAGTAATTGTTAAATTGAAAGATTTTTCCGGTATTTTATAATGATTTCTAGTTTTGGCTTATTGATTAAACAGACATAATTTATATAAAGTCCTTTGATTAAACAAATTAAAAAATCAATAAATGAAAGGATAGGCAAACAAAAAAATTTAAAATATAAATAAATGTATAAAATCATACTACGCATTAAATAAAACTCTTAATGTCTTTTTTTAAAAATGTTCTTCATCAAATCTGTGATCCACTCCCAGAATTTTACTCTGAGGCATTAGATAGGGATTGGCACACTGGTCAGTTTCAGTGTCATGATAACCTATTATGCAATTCTCCTGCTGGGCAGCGCGTTACAGAGTATAGTGGTTTGCTGCTTATCTAGGCCAAATTTTGAATTCTGGTAAACAAGATGTGCGCGCTTACTCCGTGCCGATTTGAATGAGAAGACTTTGCACCATATAAACCACAATAATAACCTCTGGATTTATTAACTTTGAATGGTAAGAATTATTCCTTTATCATAGACTTTAAAAGATCATTTAAAATGGCTTTTATACTACCAGTGCATGATCAATAACTTTGTACAAATGTATGTAGCAATGACAAAGCGTTAAGGTCATATACATGTATTTGATTTGAATATTTCATTCTTAAGGCAACACAATTATATCCTTGATTCAAGCATTCGTTGTCTTTGTGAAATGTTAATCATCAAACGATATGTTGATTTAAAAATGAAATTTCTTTACAGCATGGTGTTGGTTGCATCATCCGTATTTTCAAATTCCCACGTTCAAAAGACCCGCCTTTGGTGAAGGCAAATGTGTACGTAAATACTATTACTCTTCAATAATATTGTCATAGTAATTATTTTTCTGCTTTTTTCAATGCAAATGAGGAAAGAAATTAAATTTGATATAATTATTTAAAATATTTTTTGTTTATTTTCATTGATCATCTTAAGATACATTAGATACAGAACGCTGATACAAACACAATTTTCCTTATCTTTACAGATTGTGCTATTCTTTCCGAGGGGCAAATTCCTTATCAGCCTTTTCAGTGTATGTGATTCTAACTAAGTCTTATAGATCCGCCGCTCTGTTCTACCTATATAGTGAACATAGAATATCTGTGATTCTGTTCTTTCAAAAATTCAGTGAATGGATTAGACGCCGTTTTCAACCTTTAAAAACCCGGTGACTTGAAAGAAAATAAATTAAAACTTGTACCGAGAATGGAATGTAAATATGATTAACATATTGAATATGGGTTTGTATTAAAGGTTCAAAAATTAAATATAATTTGTGTTTATTTCTTTTAAAATATAAATATATCATTATTTAATGAGAAAAAGTAAAAATTCAGGAAATACTTTTGTAACCTCGACTTGAATGTTTTGAAAACGTTTTAAAAACCAAACAAATTAAACGTGAATAACACATTTTTGAAAATGTTTTTGTTACATTTAAAAACAATGTTATGATAACATTTGTTGAAATATTTTGAAAAATGTTTTTAAAACATTTATAAAACCATACAAAATCACGTGATTAAAACATCGTTGAAAAATGTTTTTGCAACATTTTAAGAAAATGTTCCGGAAACATTTGCTGAAATATTTCACTAAAATGTTTTAAAAACGTTTAAAAAACCATACAAATTCACGTGATTAAAACATTATTAAAAATGTTTTTGCAACATTTTAAGAAAATGTTCTGACAACATTTTGCTGAAATATCTCACTAAAATGTTTTAAAAACGTTTAAAAAACCATACAAAATTACGTGATTAAAACATTTTTTAAAATGTTTTTGCAACATTTTGAAAATGTTTTAAAAACATTTTAAAAATGTTTTTGTGTTAGCTGGGAGAGGAGTTGCGGATAAGAGATGGGTACCCCAAAGCGTAACAGACAGACGGACGGACAGACGGACGGACGTACAAACGGACGGACGGACATACTGATTACTATGTACCCTCCCTCTTTTCAAACAAAAAATAAATAAACTGATTTTCATTATCAATATGTACTGTAAACGGTAATAACAGCTTAAAAGTTGATTAGTTGAAACCATTCAGCTCTCTTGGAACTGGTCTTATCAAAACAGCGTTTATCCGGGAAGAAATTTGTTCTTACTCAAAAGAAAATATTCTTCTTTCTGCAAAAATAAAATGATTGAAGCTCCGATCGAGAAGTCAACCAAAATAGGCCTATATAAATAACATAAGATTTTTTTTTTTTTTTTTTTTAAACAATATTTTATTCACAGATGTTGTCGTGAATAGGATTGGGCAGCAGGCGCAGCCTATTTTAGCCCTCTCCCTACATTTAGGTCAAGGTACAGAACAAATAGTGATATTAAAAGAATGTACAAAAGAAGAAAAAAAACACAAACAAAATTGAACAAAGTAACAGAGAAAAAAAAACAGAAAAAGTCATATGTAGAAAATTAAACAAAAGAGAAAAATAGAATGAACAAAATAACAAAAAGGGAAAATTACAGGGGGAGACAAAATACAAAGTAGTACCGGTTTGGGAGTACTTCTAACAAATAAAAACTAGAGGTACTGTGAGCGATGAGCTCACTAAATGATACCCCCCGCCTCCCATATGGTTATAACTGGTGAAAAAGTCCATGTTTTCCTGTGGCCGGGAAACCCAAAATATGTGTCCGATCAAAAAGTAAAAGAGAGAGGTGCACAATGGCAATATGTAATAAAGATTCTGTGAAAGTTTCATCAAATTTCATTCAGTGGTATGAGAGGAGTTGCGGATAAGAGATGGGTACCCCAAAGCGTAACAGACGGACGGACGGACAGACGGACAGACGGACGGACGGACGTACAGACGGACCAGTTTTCACTGGTTTGTACCAATTTTGGTACAAACCTGTGAAAACTGTCTAATCCGACACCTGAATAATCCGACACACTGTGAATTCCAAGGTTTAATTTCTTTCCCAGTTTACTATTTTTCCATGCATGTTTTAACACTGTGCAATCCAACACCTTGTCTATTTCCATACAAAATTTGTCTCCCAGTGCATGTCGGATTAGACAGGTTTCACTTATTATAATCACTTATGTATTAATATTTAATAAATCTTATGTTATCAAATGTGATTTATTTTTAAATGGTAGTTCTAACCATGGACTTGACATTAATATACAAATATTTGAAGCTGTACATACATTTATAGCAGCAACAAAACGTTTTATATAAACACTGTCATATCTATATATAGATATAATTATACCCCCCGCTTGAAAAGCGGGAGGGTATATAGTAATCGTTAATTCCGTCCGTCCGTCTGTACGTCCGTCCGTCCGTCTGTCCGTCTGTCCGTCCAAGCATACAAGTAAAGATAAAAACATACTAGAAGAAATTCAAAATTGATAGTAGCAACTAACAAAAGATTAATGATGATACAGCAGTTGGGGATTACAACATATATAATCGACATTCTGTACAAATAAGGCTTTTATACTAGAGTATAAACATTATTACTCTTTTGCATTTATTTGTTTCTTTTTTTAACATTGCATAATTCGCTATTTCATATTTTAAAGATATTGATTAAAAAATTACCCAGCTTGATAAGCAACATGTCATTTTCGTTAGACATAATCCATAAAAAAATTTCTTTATTTGTTAAAGTATCGAAATTTTTATTACTTTTAGCAATACTATTAGCCTTTAAAAATTCATCTCTTTCATGTTTATGTAATGGACATTCAATCAGTGAGTGGATCTCATCTTCCACACAGTTCATGACATGTCACACATTCTACAAATTCTTTCATTTCTTGCAAGGGTGGTTTGCTGTCCTATAGAGTTTTTTTTTTCATATCTTCCACTTTCAGTTCTGAGATTATGTGAACTTACTCTAAATTTGCATATAATTTTTCTTTCTTCTAATTTTTTTAATAATAAATACTTTTCAATTTCAAAACTTCTTTTTACATAGCAATATGATGTAAGTTTACCCGATAGACAACCATCATCTCTTTTTTAAGCCAACATTGTTCAAAGGAAATCCTCTCTAATAGTTTTTTTCAGTTGTTTCTTTAAAGTTATTAGTTTCATTGATTTACATCTTGACCAATCTATGCCCATTTTTGTTTTACAGAAATATGTTACATTTGAAAACCAACTATTTACAATACAACAGTACTGTCCAAGATAATGCTTTCTTTCTATGCATTGTATAACAAAGAGTATGAATGTTTTCCAGTCTGTGCCAGTAAGATATACATGTAATTGCTACAATAATAGAATAAAATATTGGTTGTCTACCTAGTTCAGATAGAACTGCAATATTCGTACTTCTTTTCCCTGACCCTATATATGATAAATTTGCAAAATTTCATATGAGGACTAATAAATATGTAATGTACATCGATAGGCCCTTGTATCCCCGCAGAAGCGATTATTCTTTCATATGCTTTAAGCCTTAAAAAGAGAAAAATACATTATATACGTAAGAACTTATCAAATATTTTATTTGTTGTACATCCGTCGAATATAAAAAAAGATGCGCATATCAAGGGGGGGGGGGGGGTTCTACTCAATAAATCTGAATCTGAGCCTCCGGGCCATTGAGATTTGACGTTTTCATTTTTATCTCGATTTCAGCTTTCAAATGTTAATTCCTTTGTTAAACTTAGGATTTGATCCCTATAAGACCGACAGCAAAGGCGGATCCAGGGTCCCCCCTATTTTTTTTTTTTTTTTTTAATTTTGTTGGTATCCTAAAATCAATTTAATGTAAAACACCTCTTATTTGTTGGAATTACTTTAGTTTTCCGGGGCAAAAAGCCCCCATATATACCCCTACCAGATCTTTGCCCTGGACCCACTTAATATTGGAACTTCAATACATCCCCAGACCCCCTACCTTCTACCACAGCCCCCCACCCCCACCCCCCGTTATGAAATTCATGGATCCGCCGCTTGACAGCCCTTAAAAAGTTAGTTCGTTTAGGATCCCCCCTCCTTTTCCCTTAGAAAATATCTGCGCTTGAGTTTGATGTGATTTATTGTTACTGACGCACTTCTTATTGAAGATAGATCTTATAATATAATATTGATTTTAATTCTACGAATGAAAAGTATTAGCAAAAAAAAAAAAATCACTATATTGTCTTGCGCAGTACATGTAACTATGGAATACTAAACTGCGCTCTTTGACGTCATGATTAGCGAGCGGAGTAATATATTTCATTGTGACGTCATCAATATTGATACATTTTCTGGCTGTCAGAAGAGTTTTTACAATTATTATTTTTTTAATCTTCACTTAGAATTTCCATTATGGAGGTAAGCTTCTTGTTAAAATAAACAGATTATTCCAATGCGTATTTTGAAACCGAACAGGAAGAGTTTTATTTGTTTTAAGAGTTTTTATTTTTATTTTCAACCGGTTACCCCCTTTTTTCCTCAAGTTACGTCCACATTTCTGGAATTAAAGAGACATTTTGTTCACAATTACGTTTATAAAAGAGAAAACGTGCTCCTGTCGACCTGAGTCATATACTCATTTTTTTTAAAAAATTAAAATAAAGCATATGTTTTTCTTGTTTTTGTGAAATATAGATAAATTGTGAATGATTTTTTTTATTTTTCCAAAGCAAAAGGAAAACGATGTGAAGAGAGGGGTTGAGACCTTAGACAGGAATTCCATCATTGCAAGGTATAATATAAACAGTATAATTGAAAATTTAAAATAAGGCATAAATACAGTCTGTTATGTATGAAAATAGGAATTTATATACATGTACTTGTTAATGTATACGGAAATCATATTTTTATTTTAACATGAAATTATATGAACGTAACAGAATGTTTGTATTTATTCAATTTATGAAACAGAAACCTTTGGGGAGGCTTAGAAGAAGCGGTGACCATACCCCCACGTGAGGAGGGGGCTTTGCTTCCGAGGGCAGAAGCACCTATTGAGTTAGGAAGAGGAGGGGCAACAGGAGAAAAGGCAGTTACACCACCGGGAGAAAAGGAATCCGTACTCTCAAAAGAAGCAAACGAAGTCACGAGAAAAGACCAAATAACACAAACACAAAGCCAACAGGAGCTATCAGTGGAAGAACTGTTTCAGCAGGTCCGAGAAAGAGAAATAAAATTGTGAGTCAATTTATTGTTAGATTGTATATTTAATTTCGTTAAAGCAATATGAGCTGCATTTTTGAGAATTTTATTTTTCTGGTAAAATGTATTATTATGATAAATTTGTATTAAATTTAAGCCCTTTTGATCAATAAGACCAAAATAAAGTTTAAAAATATTTCAGAAGAAATATTTCTGTACAATCGAATATACAGTATTATATAAAATATTATTATTGTGCAGGACGACAATAATGCAATTTTGCTTCAATCAAAGCTTATAAAAAGTTCTTCCATTGCAAATATGAACAGCAGAAGTTTATAAATGTTCTATTTTAAAGTTAATTACAAATTTGTAACAGAATTTTCCGATGTCAAACATGCAGCTCATATTGCTTTAAATATTCAAAAAATAAATTAAGAGAGTTAATTTATTGTTCGATTTGTACATAATTTCGTTAAAAATTCAACAATTGAATTAAGAGTGTTACATGTAGAATGTTTCTATATACCTGATACGAAAGAATTCTTTACCGCCACCCCCGATATATTCAAGAGGATTCGAAATATACTTTTATAATTTTTGCAACCGTCTTGTAGATTATTGAGAGCTGGGTTTCCAGACGCCAATAGCAATGGACAAAGCCAAAGCTATGCCGCAGAAAAACAGGTAGTAAGGTTTCTTGTCTCATGCACCCTTAATAAATATTCTTTTTACCAAACCTAAGGTCTGTTTTGCTCACTTAATCACACTACTACACTAGTATACAAATCAATTCAAATATTCTGAAAAGTAAACTCCGCGGACATCATGAAGGGACTTTA
>NW_026925028.1:0-25019 GCF_032062105.1 Saccostrea cuccullata
AGCGCCATTGTGAATACAGAAATCGAAAAACAAAAACCGATGTGCACAACTTCAATCCTTCTGTTACCTAAAATCAATTAAAATTCTGCTCCAGCTTTTGTGGTCTCTGAGCCTTTATCCGGAAAAGAAAGCCTATAAATTTTCGTTTAAAGGGGAATAACTCATAAGCGGAAGTGAATTTTTGAAATGTTAGATACCACTCTGATAGAATTTAACAATGTCTATAATGTCTGAAAATTTGAGTAAAATCCGTTGATAAATGAGTGAGATATGAGGCCTCAAAGTTGGCGTCTAGGAAGTAGAAGAAAAAAAAAGAATAATAATCTTTACCAACAGAATCAGTAGAAGGTCTTCCGTTGGAAACGGAAGACCTTAATTATTAAATTTTCTCTCATTGCCATACGTACCCCCCCCCCCCCCCGAAGTGATACAATCCTTTCTTTCAGAGTCGAGAACGGCAGGTCGGGGCTGGTGTTGAAATCCATGATTAATCCATAACCTATTATAATGTTAACCAATAATCATACGCGACATTGTTTTTTATTCGCAGGTTGTCAAGTAAATAAAAAAAAAGGTCTGCAAAGATTAGTATGCGTCACTAAACTTTCTTATTCATAAACATTTTAATTTCTAAAACTTGCGCCGATTAGAGTGTTCAATCGATCATCGAAGTGTGTACATGTACTACATATACTGTTTTTTTTTTGGGAGGGGGGGGGGGGTGGTTAACAGTTTTCGCTGCATTTGATTTCCCGAATTTTGCATTGCATTTCCGACAATTTATAATTATATTTGTAACATTCATTATTTTCATTCTGGATTTTTACACTATATTTTTAGCAATTTAACGTTAACAAACAAGATGTTATGTATTTTTCTTTCCACTATAATCCATTCAAATTTGTGTCAGTTATATATAACTTATTGGTCATATATAAACCTGTTACTATATGTGTATTAACTAACCTTGTACCCATGGAGAGGGCTTATATAGGCTATGCCTGCTGCCCAATCCATTTATGTATTTTACATAATAAAATATGTTCAAATCAAATCAAACAAAGAAGATGGAATCATAATTTTAATAGAATATAATGTGGTGATTTATAAAACGAAAGTCACGCAATAAAAAGTTAAAGTTTGTATTTTGAAAAATAAATCAAGTCAAGTCCCATAAAACAAACACAGGTTGAAACGCTCACACATGGACATACACAGAAACGTTTTGGTAACTCGGAATAGTCCAGAGTAAAACAATATTTTCTTGATGACGGAATGTCCAATACATCTAATGTTCACGTCCGGGATAGTCCACGGCAGTTTTATCACACGTACGTTATTATCATACAAGTCGACACTCTCTACCATAGGCTCATACATTCACCTCTGTCGTTGGCTCGCGTATACACAGTGTTAAAAACGAGAAATAGTGCGTTTGTTTTAATTCATTACAATTCAATTTCTATGCTTATGTCTGAGTTTTGAGATAGATATTTACTAAATCAATCCAGAACTATTAATTTAAATTGAAACAATTCTTCAAATATCACGTTTTATACGTTATGTCAAAAACCTTGACGTGAGCCCATTGCAGAGGTGTCTGAGAGAGGAACGAACGACAACTCTGCATGGGAGATTGACAAGTCGAACGCTCTTTGAGGTTGAGGATTGACACTAATTCCTTAGATAAGTACTGAGTGACAAATTCCTTTTTACTGTCTTAACTTGCTAGGTAATTAATTTTAGCATATGGTAAAAATTAGCATTAGAAACAATTCTTTTCATAAAATTCAATTCTGTTACATTTCAAATGAATTTGTAAAATTAATTTTAAATTAAGTTTGTGTCTAGCTGCAGATCTGTAGCTCGCTAGCTGTTGTGAAAAAATTGGGATAGATCACCAGAAAGCCTCAGTGCCACCAATATTATCTCAAATTCAGGCTCAGAAGGACTTTTAAAAACGGTTGTAAGGAATGTTTTACTGTAGATAAATTTAAGGAATGTGCTAGAACCACACGGTAAATAATATTTTTTGATTCAAGCAGTTGAAAAACACGGACATTGAATATAGCTTCAGCGCAAGTTTTTTGCACAATTAATATACACTTTTTTAAATGTGTGGCACTGTTGCTCTCTTGCCTGATATTATAGCTAAATTTCTGGGAAAGGGAAAGGCTGGACATTTATACATGGACGATGCACGGCCTTGGAGCATGCGCAGAAATACAGAGAAAATGAACAATATTTCAGCCCAAAAACAGTTTAAACAATATAAATCACCAGCAGCGCAAAGACAAACTTTCATCCAAATATCAGAGGTGGAATCAGGGGAATTTAATACTGTTATGACACCACCTACCCCGTAACGAGACAGTTATATATATATATATATATATATATATATATATATATATATATATATATATATATATATATATATATATATATATATATATATATATATATATATATATATATATATGTACACTCTCATCTCCGCGTCTTGAATCCCCAACGTACATATAATGCATGTACTTGAATCAAATATGTCTTTCAGGAAATCTTATGAAGGAAACTTAATCTATATTCTAATATTTTCTATTTCTTTTATTATTCGTATTTTTCAATTTATCATGTTCAAATAACGTGTACTTATTTTTATTAGGGCACATTAAACCTTATTCGTCAGACAGTCTTGCAGTGTCCATCTGTCACGAGAACTTTAAACTTGATAATAACTATTGAATGAGTTGAAATAGAACTTTCATATTTCACATGTGCATTATTTGTGACATGTGATTTTCAAATATACTGTGATTTTTAACCATGTGACCTTGATCTTGGAGCTTGACCTACTTAGAAAATAACATTACTTTAAATTCACCATAACTATTGAAAGCTTTCATTTTATAAACATGTACATGTATTACCTGTGTCAAGGTCTTTGAAAATTCATTATTATTTGACCCTTTGACCTTGAAGTTTGACCCGCTTTTCAAAAACATTAACTATAGTCATACCTTTTGAATGAGAAGAGATAGGTCTTTTATTTTACCACTGTGTATTACCTGTCACAACATTTTTGTAAATAACGATACACTGATTTTGACAACATGACCTTGAGGCTTGACTAACTTTTCACAATTTTAACCTTGATTATAACTTTTGAATGAGAAGAGATAGGTTTTTGTATTACACAATGATCAAATGTGTGTAAACTTGATAGAATCATTTCAAATACTAGCATATAATGAACTTTGACCTTGAAGTTTAACCGGCTTTTCCAAAATTTAAACATTGCTTAAAATTGACCATGACTTTTGATAAAGAAAGGATAACGCTTTCATACCTAGTTTCACATGTATACACGTAATAGCTGTGACAAGGCCTATAGAAAAAAAAGGTATAGATTCAGAATTCGCCAATACGGTAGCACAAAATGGGCTTTGCTTATCACCAGCGTGTGTCATGGTGTAACGTAAGGTCAAGGTCGCAACATTCCTTTACTATCTTTTTTAATAGTAAAGCATAAATAAGATTATATCTATCCTTAAAAGATTGCTTTAACATTAGAACGTGAAATGACCTTGACTCAAGGTCATTTCTCCCTGTCTGCAGCTCCGACGGAAGACCTACTCGTTGCTTTGCAACGAGCTCGGCTCTAGTTGACCACTTCTGTTTTTATTTGCTCACCTGAGCTGAAATCTCAAGTGAGCTTTTTCGGTCACATTTTGTCTGTAGTTCATCTGTCCGTCTGTAAACTTTTAATATATTTTCAACTTCTTTTTCAGATCCAATGGGCCAATTTAACCATACTTCCAAAAACATGCTTAGGTGCAGGGTATTCAAGTTTGTTCAAATGAATACCACACTATCGTTCAAGAAGAGATAATTCAGAATAAATTAAAATTTGGTGGCATGTTTTATAAATCTCCTTCTCAAGAACCACTGTGACAGGAAAGATGAAACTTATAGGTAAATTATTGACAAGCGAGTTGATGAAACAAGAATATCAATTGTCTCTTTTTAAGTCATCATTTCGTAAGTTCTATGGTCGATACAAAGACCTTGTCAGCAAATACAATTTATCATTGAGTCAAATGCTGACTGACGTGTTTCATACCAATTATTAGACCATTATTTATACACTGAATTGACGACAGATTTTTCCGTTATTTCCTGATCATGACAAGGAGCACACGGCGGGTGTGACAGGTCAGCAGGGTGAGCTCACTCCTCCATGGCACCTGATCCCACCTCTGATGTTTCGGAGGTCCGTGTTTGCTCTGCTGTTATTTTCTATTCTTTTATGGACTTTGAGATCGAATACTGTTCGTTATATCCATATCCTTCTTACAGGGAAACATCCTCAGAAAGTGTAGATTCAACATTGTATTCAAGATATATTTAAATGGAAGCATCCTCAGGTAGTACACTACCTGAGGATGCTTCCATATAAATATATCTTATACAGATTCAGTTTTGTTCAAAGCATGACCCCTTGGAGCAGGGCGGGACCACCAGGGATTATCAAAATTTTACATAGGAATACCTAAACTAATCTTTAAAAATCTTCTTCTGAAGTACAGAAAATCCATAAATGACCATATTTATATGTAAGGCATCCTCAGGTTGTGTAGATTCAAGTTTATTCAATTATGACCCCTGGGGGTATGTAGGGGCCACAATCGACAATATAATTTCTATCTAGAACGTATGGGAAAAAATATTTTTTTCAGGACAGCAAAACCATAATTGGTCATATCGACATAGCCTCTTCCCGTTTAAAGCTGAACACGACTCGCAAATAGGCGTACGCCATTTTCGATAGCATTATCTACGATACATCAATACTAGGGTATACTCGTCGCATTCGTCACACCTGACTGCTTTATTGTCACGGGTATCGGCGTGAAATGGCGACCTGTGTTCGTGCTGGTTATCTTGCATTACCTTTGTTTATATTTTATTACAGTTACGTTTATCTGTGTTGTTTGTATACTGCACTGACTTATACAACAATTGTAAATTTATTTGGTGTCTTATTTTCCTGCATAAGACGAAGTATTACGTTATTATTCTTGCTACCGAGCTCTGTATAGTATACGTCCGTATTCTCCGGTGTCGACTGATTACACTGAACAGTGATCAAGATTTGTCCTATTTATAGAGGCCTGCAGAGTAGCGAGACTCGGGAATAAAAATGGCGGACAGATTCCTTTTACGAATCGTGTTCAGCTTTAAGGTTAGGTTAGGATCACTTAAGGATTTAAACTTTTCAATACTGAATTGATTTCTCCTTTTTCTTAGCCACAATGCTTAGATGAGTGACTTGACCCATGGGTCTCCTGTAAAGAGACTCTCTTTCCATTGATTTCCTTTTACATTACTAATAATAAAATTAAATTATCTGCCTTGCTGACTGCAAGAGACCCATGGGTCAAGTCACTCATCTAAGCACTGTGGCTAAGAAAAAGGAGAAATCAATTCAGTATTGAAAAGTTTAAATCCTTAAGTGATCCTAACCTAACCTTAAAGCTGAACACGATTCGTAACGATCTCGTCTGAGAGATTGTTGGTATGAGTATAGAGCAGCCTGGAGGTACCCTGTCACCTGTTGACAGATCCCCAGAATCTCCCAGGATATGTCTCTGTAATCTAAGGATACCAGCTTTCCCTGATCATAGTGAACTAGGGTGTGTAGATCATCTAGAGCTGTTTGTTCTCTCATTATGTCTACATGTCTGTAGCACAAGATCTCTAGCATGGTTAGCAATATCAAGGGTGGGATATATAATGTATTCTCATGATTCTGTACAGCAGACTGTTGTTCTGGTATCAATTCACTGATGTAATGAATGTCATTGTGCATTCTGATATTCAATGCTACAGCCTGTCTCATCTTTGTAATAGGTTTAAATCAAACTGGGTCTCAGAAATCAGATTATGTTCATCTGCACAGATAGAGAGTCTGGGGTTATGAAGGACATTTATAATATAAGAGCTAATGGAGGGACTGAGTAGCAGGAATGTTATACCCTTCTCATACAATCCATACAGTCTAATAAATAATTGATGTTGTTTGTCACCATGAATTTTACTCAGAAACATGTTGTTATCTGGAATGAAAAAGTTAGGACAGACCCCCTCATACATCAATTTGAGGATGAGTTTATAACAGACCCAGAAACACCCCAGGAGATTTTGCGACCACCAGTAAGGTATTATATTTTGTTGAATCACCCAGAAAACTGCTGTCTTTGTGTGATAGGAACAAAGTAATTTATCTTCATCACCTACTCCATTGTTAATTATTTCTGTTAAGAACAATTTAAGCAGGCCATAAGTTAAGAACTGACAGTGGTTCATTGCATACACAAGTTTTTGTTCAGCCAGAGAAAAAGAAATTCTCCATTCATGGTCTTCATTTCGTCCTAACTTATGTCCTATTGCTACAAAGTGACATCCTTTTTTTACTATATCATCAACTGTATGAGGCTGGGGCCATGAGCGACATCTGTCTATCCACGAGGAGGCAGATGGGGGCCAAAAGTCACAAACAAAACAGAAGGCAGTATCATATTCTATTGTTCTATATGTTCTACTGGCACAGGGTCCATGCTGAGTTGACTTTCTTCTTGATTCAGAACACACGATCTGTCTGAATTTAGAACTAGATATGTAATATCTGTTATACATTCTAACACAAGATCTCTGGATTCTTCTATTCATGCTTGGTGACAGTAAATAAAACAAAGTGAATCCTGGTGAACTATCAGAACAGTCACATAAGATCAATGTTTGTCTATGTGTGTTGTAATACTGAGACTGAGATAAGTCCCAGATCACACGGTGATTATTTGACCAGCTCATTAAGTCTCTATCTTATCCTTTCAGTCTGAATCCTTCTCTGTTACTTCCACTCAGCATTACACTGGACTCATCACTTGTTGTCACTTGATTTCTCACCATCTCATTGATGTCCAACACATCTCTCCTCATGACCACGATTTGTGAGGTCCCCACGTTACGACACAGCCCCACAAACACTGACTCTGATATACGTTCTATGGATGTATTCCTGATAAATATTAAAGGCTAATTTATATATCTAGAATATATGCCACTTATGCTAATCAATATACAATGTCATCATCAGAAACACAGTACTTTTTATTCTGGAATTTTTTTAATAAGCTTAAACATGCATTTGAAAAGCATATGTATCATCAGGTGTTACAACATTACATAAGAAAATGAAATATATATATTTTTGTTGCTATTCCAATATTCTTTTTTATTTTAAGAAAATTTTAAACACTTATGAAATATTCCCCTTTGACATTGTAAAAATATTTTCATAAAAAATGCTCATATGAAGCATTTCTTAATCTAGATCATTTTCAACATAGTTTTAGGGTAACTGCCTTATTTCTCCTGGAAAAATGTTCACAGACAATGAACTAAATCAAAAACAACAAGATATGTTTGTGAAACGCTGATGCCCCCGTATGGCAACATAGGAAAGATTAAACTCTTCTTAAATGCAAATTTAATTAATTGGTACCAAAAGTAGGATATTCTTACTGGAAAACAATTGTGAAATTTGAAAGTAAGTCGATTTGAAAGTTCTTTTTCTTCAATAATCTCGAAGTCAAGGCCAAAAGGTCAATGTAATTGGTATCAATTTAAAGGTCTTGCCGCTTATGAAATGAAAGGTCTTGTCACAAGGATTAAATATGAAAAGTATGAAAGCACTAGCCCTAACCCTTTAAAAGTTATGGTCAAGGTTTGCTTTTTTATAGTAGGTTAATCTCAAAGTTCTTGGTATCCAATGAAGGGTTTTCTCAGAAGGATTACAGATATGAAGTATGAAAGCCCTATCACTTACCGTTCAAAATGATGGCCAAGGTTAATGTTTTTTTTACAAGTTTTGAAATCTACAAGATCAAGGTCAAAGGGTCAAGGTTGTTGGTATCCAACAACAAAGATTTTCAACAAAGATTACACACGTGAAGTATGAATGTCCTGGTATCCACTTTCAAAAGATATGGTCAAAGTAAAAGTTTAAAATTTTCATTTAAAAGTGGGTCAAACTCCAAGGTCAAAGTCAAAAGGTCAAATTTGGTGGTACTCAAAGATAGGTCTTGTCACAAAAAATACACACTTGATTTATGAAAGTCATAGCGCCACTAAATCAAAAGTTATGGGCAAAGTTAAAGTTTTTGCGGACAAACAGACAAATAGAGAGACAGACAAAGAGACAGACAGGGGGACAGACAGACACGGCAAAAACTATATACCCCTGAAACTTCGTTAACGGGGGCATAAAAATCAATGTTGTTTACTTACATTTGGATAATTAATGCAATGCTTTCTTATGCAAGTATTTTGTAAAATACAGTTTTACTTGATAATATATATTAATTTTGATGTTTGAGGCAGTTTATAGCGAGAAAGAAATTTTTTTATGATGTCGTAATATGATGACACAAAACAAAATGCTTTGTGACGTATGCTTCATAAACTCAAGGACTTAACAAAATTCAATGTGTTTACATCAAAGGTAATCCATAATATGCTATATTTTATCCCTGTACTACACCAAAAATTCTCATCTCCAAAATAACATAACATGGCCATTTGGATGATGAAATATATCTCCATTGTCAATTTTACTTAGTTAAATCACAATGCCAAGTTTACGATTGGTTGATTGATTGATTGTATATTGTTTAACGTCCCTCTCGAGAATTTTTCACTCATATGGAGACGTCACCGTATGCCGGTGAAAGGCTTCAAATTTTGACCTTTACTCGGCACTCAGGGCCATTGAGCAGTGAGGGATCTTTATCGTGCCAACGCCTGTCGCTGACACGGGGCCTCGGTTTTTAAGGTCTCATCCGAAGGACCCGCAACTTTCACTTCAAAGTGCCGAGCGCATGGCGAAGGAACAGTTGCTACCAATTTTAACGACTAGATTAGTCGGGGCCCCAGATACGAACTCACGACCTCCCGATCACGGAGCGAGCGCTCTACCGACTGAGCTACAGTGAACGGTAGTTTACGATTGGATTAATATCGAATCAAACGTAATTTTCCAGGGAAAAAAATTGTCACAAGAGGTCTTAATTTTCTAGGAAAAGTGTTGTGGCCCATACGCCTTTATTTTTTTTTTTAGAAATATATCCGCCATATATGGCACGCCAAATTCACACAAATGAGATAAACCTAGTTTCACAATTGATAAACTAGGTTTATCGATTGTAAACTATAGTTTAGAAACCGTAAACTATAGATAACGATTCGTTAAGTATAGTTTTCATCTGTAAAACTATATTTAACGGTCGTTAACTATAGTTTACGAATACTAATCTAAGTTTATCTGTCTGAATAAAGCTTTAACAATATATTCTGTTGATAAACATAGATTCACGTTGGTAAACTATAGTTTACAATCGTAAACTATAGTTCAGAGTTGTTAATTATATTTTCACAAATCGTGAAACTATATTTATCAGATCGTTAACTATAGTTAACGGTTTGTAAACTATAGTTTACAAATCGTGAAACTGTATTTATCAGATAATCTATGTTTTGCAATTGCAAATGATTGTTTCCGATGTTAAGTATAGTTTACGGTTGTGAAACAGATTTTCGCGTTAACTATGGTTTAAAAATGTAAAATATAGATTAACGTTGTTAACTATAGTTTACAATCCGTAAACTATAGTTTACATTCGATAAACCTAGTTTATCGACTGTAAAACTATGTTTTTATTTTGCTCATTTTTGTGGATTTGGCGTGCCATAGCCGTGGTCAGTTAGATATTAACATCAGTCTTCATATTTTTGTTAATTCTTCATCTACCAACTGTTCTTTTCAAAAATGAATTTGACGGGGATTCTGTTCTTACACCCGAAACACAATGGCCGATGAAAAATGTGAAAATTTTGTGTTATTGAAAAGAAATTTTATCAAATTAAACTTATTTCAATGGACAGTACTAAAGGATTGAGAGGTACAAAGCGTGGAGTGAATACAGCTCAGTATCTGTGTCTCTTATGCCTGGTTCTTTCAAACGATATACAGCTTAATCCAGGACCGCAATGTGCTCAACAAACCTTAGCGTGTATCGGCTGCAAGACAAAAGTCAGTGGAAACAATCAAGGTAATTTAGAAGTTTTGGCCACAACTGAATGGATTTGGGATACCTGTATTGACTTGATAGCTAATCATTACGATTTAGACCAGTCTGTTGATGACCTTGTCCGAGGTCTCCCAAAAGGTGTCACATTCGGTCATCTAACTGTCTTTGGACTCCGAAATAGTTCTGTTGGACACGTTATTACAGGTGACGTAAATATAGTTCGTAACGAGGACCTTAGATCACTTATTTTAAAAGGTCCTAAATATAGGGAACCCCGATCCTTCAACTGGCGTCTGAATTTCATAAATATTATGGATTCTGTTGAAAATCACGCCAGACGATGGACCATATATGAAAAAGAAGACGTTGACACCTTGTGAGATTAGATTATATATATCAGAACAATGTTAAAGTCACGTATTAAAAGATTGAGGGGAAATATGAAAAACAATTATCCTTCTGTGTTCAATAAACCAGAAGTGAAAAAAAATAAGATAGATTACATGATCAGTACGTACTGGTTCCTGCCGACAAAGCAGGTAACAACATTTTCTTTGTTTGTAAGGCTCATTATATAAATTACATTCTAGAAGAACTTGGATATAATTCTACAAGTGGGAATCCTACTTATACTCATATTTTCCTTTCTATGGGACAAATTCTTCAAAATCACCTGTCAATTTTGAATACTTTTAATATTCTACAGAGCCAAAATGAATTTGAACTACCTTATATATATTGGATTCCGAAACTTCATAAGAATCCTTACAAACAAAGATACATTGCAGGTTCCAGTAAATGTTCAACCAAGTCCCTTTCATTACTCCTCACTAAGATATTAACAGTAGTGAAGGAAAAACTTCAAGAGTACTGTGCAACAATATATTCAAGAAGTGGTGTAAATCAGATGTGGATACTCAAAAATTCCAAAGAACTTTTGGACAATTAGAAATCACAAGATTTTACTAACATCACCAGATTAAAAACTTACGACTTTTCAACTTTATACACAACCATTCCCCACAACAAATTGAAATCCAGGCTTTTCGATATCATTGACAGCTGCTTCTTCAATAAAATTGAAACTTGTAGATTTACTTACCAGGACATTGGTCATTTGCAAAATTATTTTGTTAAAACAGATATTGATTGCACACATAAGTACTCTGAAGTTGACATCAAGAACATGCTTGAGTTTCTGATTGACAATATCTATGTGGTTTTTGGAGACCGGCAATCTATTGGAATTCCCATGGGTACAAATTGCGCTCCGTTTTAAGCGGAATTATTTTTATATTCATGATTCATAATTTAGTCAAAATCTTATGCGTGAAAAGGAGAAAACACCTGATGTGGCCTTCAACTCGACATTAAGATATATCGACGACGTATTGTAAATTAATAATGGTAATTTCCATTCCTATGTCGATACGATATATCCTAGTGAGCTTGAGATAAAAGATACCTCAGAGTCTGACAATTCTGTTTCATACTTGGATATTTTACTTGAAAAAGACATTAATGGTAATCTAACAACCAAGCTATATGATAAACGTGATGACTATAACTTTTCTATTGTCAACTTCCCTTACTTATGCGGTTATATACTTTCAACACCTGCATACGGAGGATATATATCTCTATTGATTCGATACGCAAGAGCATGCTCTACGTATGAACAATTTCTAAAACGAGGTAAATTATGGACAAGCAAGTTAATGAAACAAGAATATCAGCAGTCTCGTTTAAAGTCTTCATTTCGTAAGTTCTATGGTCGACCTTGTCAGCAAATACAATATATCATTGAGTCAAATGCTGACTGACGCTTTTCATACCAATAGTTAGTCCATTATTTATACACTGAATTGACGACGGATTTTTTCCGTTATTTCCTGATCATGACAAGGAGCACATGGCGGGTGTGACCGGTCAGCATGAGATGCTCACTCCTCTATGGCACCTGATCCCACCTCTGATGTTTCGGGCGTCCGTGTTTGCTCTGCTCTTATTTTGTATTGTTTTATGGACTTTCAGATTGAAAACTGTTCGTTATCTCCATATCCTTCATTAGATCAAATAAAAATATTATTACGAAATGGTTAATTTGTCATATTTGCTATCACTGAAAACAAATTAGATAGGAATATCATCGACGCTGAAATTCAGATAAAGGGATATAATTTAGTTTGGCGAGACAGAAATCGGCATTGAAGGGGTGTCCTTGTTTATGCTAAAGAAAAATGGACCATATCTAACGTACAGATATGCAACAGCATGGAAATGCTTTCTTTGGATATAAAGCAATGTAACTCATTGAAAATCACAATTGCTGTCGTTTATAGACCACCGGACGCAAAAGCTGAATGGGTTTCTACTTTCGAAAACGTAGTTGATGAAATAATGACAGACAATAGCGAGGTAGTAATTCTTGGTAATTTTAACATCGATGAACTTAAAAACACCAACTTCAATCTCAGATGGAAATAAACGGTTTACACCAAGTCATTAACACATAAACACGAGTTACAGCCCATTCCGAAACCCTCATAGATCACATCTATGTTAGCGACAAATTTCTCTACTTAAATTCTGGAATTATTCCTATCGGCATTAGTGACTATCACTTAATGTATACAATTAGAAACAAAACAATTAAAGAAAATAAACAACATGTTAAATATAGAGATATGAAACATGCAGACGAATATGCATTCCTATCCGACCTTGCTTCGATGACCTGAAACATAATTAGAAACCTGGAAAATGTAAATGGACCTTATTTAAAGACACTTTCTTTAAAGTCATTGACAATCATTTTCCAAAGAGGGAAAGGCGCATCAGGGCGGATTCTGAGAAGTGGGTCAATGACAACATATTTTCAGAAATGCGACAACATGACTTTCTACATCGGAGAGCACTCAAATCTAAATCCGATGCCGATTGGCATGCTTTCAAAGCGGCACGAAACCGAGTAGGGATCCAGATCAAAGAATCAAAACGCGAATTTGTAAACGAGGTAATCGAGCAGGCACACGTTAAGCCCAAGAATATGTGGGGATGTATAAAGGAGTTTCTTCCCCCGAAACGAACTCAGTCCACAATAACCCATTTAGAAGTTGATGGTGAAACAATTACATGTCCGCAGGAAATCGCAAGTAAACTCAATGACTTCTTTTCTAATATCGGACATCAAGAACTTTATTCGGAAATAAAAAATTTTTGCCCCCCCCCCCCCCAATAAAACTTTGACAGAGCAATATTTAATTATGTTCTTAAACAGGGGGATTTATGGTGACTTCAAAGCACTGAATATTTCATAAGCAATGACGTCATATGTTTGAAATGAAGTCACAAAAATGACGTAAATTTCAAATTTCCATAATTTGCACAGAGAAATGTATATATTACGTTGATATTTTGAGTACAAATCACCGAGCGCAGGTCTGATCAGGCTCAATATTTTGAAATAATGTGTAGAATGATAATATCAATGAAATATATAAATATTGTTTCTGAACAAACTTGCGCTCTATAAATTTGAAAGCTAAAATTGTTGAAATTTTGTAAATTTGGTCCACTTTCTAAAAAATGAAATAAAATCGGACTAGTTTTTGACGTTATAAAAACATAAATTGTCAATAAACTACTTTGAAACTACAAAATATAGAATTCAGCACATTTGAAGTATTTTTCAAAATTTGACTTTTTGGGGGGCAAAGATATACAGTATACCGCATATAGTTCTTTGCTTCTAATTTCAACAACTCCCTACCCACAGTTCCTCAACAAATTTTTTTTTATACCTTATCTTAGTGAAAGCTTTGTTACCAATGAAGTACTTTCTATGTCTCAAAAGCCAGAGGTTTAGATGAAATTTCTGTTAAAATCCTAAAGCAAAGTATTCATGTCTTAGGAGATATTTTAACGTATATCTTGAATTGTTCAATCAAGTTGGGTGTTTTTGTTGATGAGTGGAAAAGTGCTAGGGTTACACCATTGTATAAAGCAAGTGAAAATTTTTTGCTCAATAATTATCGCCCAGTTTCAATTTTACCTATCATAAGCAAAGTCTTAGAAAGACATGTCCACAATTCTTTTTATAAATACCTCATGGATAACATTCTTATCAATGAAAAACAATCTGGTTTCAGACCTAAGCATTCATGCGAAACAGCACTTCAGAGTATAATCAAAAATGGTTACAGAACATTGATAGTGGTAAACTCACTAGTGTTTTATTTGTTGATCTTCGCAAAGCAAGAAGAAGGTATGGTTTTAGCTTTATTGTGCCCTAAAAATGTAATGACATCAAAAAGTTTTGAAACTGGCTTAAATATTAGTTAAATAAATGACTCTCATGAAGGTTTACCATTCTGCAAATATGACGTCATTAATGTGAAGCATTTCTCTATTTTCAACAGAAAAAGCCTCAAAATGGCACATTTCAAGGGTGATTTTCCTTTAGAAAACAGTGTCCACAGCCGTCGCCCACGTTAATTGTTTGATATTTTGTGCAAAATTCAATAACAAATCACATATCTCAAGATCTTTGTGGGCGATGCCTGCGGACAATGTTATCTGAAAGAAAATTCCATTGAAAGTTGGTGTCTTCTGCAACTTTATAAGAAAATACGGGAAAATGCACATGTTTACGACGTCATAATTAGCATTTAAAAACACATGTGAGAAAAATGACTTGTATGATTTTTCTGCATAGAATTTCAATTATTTAAAAAGCATGAGTTTTCAATTTTTACTCCAGTTTCATATTTTAGAAAATCACAGGACAAAATTTGTATGGAAACCATACCTTCTTCTTGATACGGTGAATCATAAATTTCTTATCCACAAATTACTTTCTTTTGGAATATGCAAAGACTCGTTTAATTGGTCCAAATCGTATTTGTTGAATAGAACACAGTGTGTTAGATTAGACATAACTAAAGGCGTTCCTCAAGGATCAATACTTGGACCATTGTTTTTCATATATCTGTTTTTCTTTGTTTTTCTTATATCAATGGCTACCCAGACTGCTTAAAACACTCAGCGGCTCACATGTATGCTGATGATACAAATCAGGATGTCTCAGATAAGAGTATGAATGTTATTGAAAATAAATTACATATATAGCGATCTTATGAATACGCTAGATTGGATGAAGAAAAACAAGTTAACAATCAATCTTAAAAAACACAGTGCATGTTAATTGGTATGGAACAAAGATTAAGAAACTGTAGGAATTTATGTATTAAAGTGGGTAGTATTGTGATAGAAAATGTATCTTGTGCGAAACTACTTGGTGTTTACATCGACAGGTGTCTTGCATGGTCTGAACACGTTGAAATTTTAACGAAGAAGTTTGCTTCCAAAGTAGGTGTTTTGTCTCGATTAGGATCATTCATGTCCTCTGAATTTTCTCTGATTTTTCACTATTTTACCATACTGGTACATTTGAGTATAAATTTGAAGAACATTATAGCATATCACAAATAATTTTCCAGTTCTTTTCATATACTGAAAATTTACAATTTCTTAAAAGAATAGCCTTTTCAACTAGTATTCTATCTACAGTATTTTTTTCTAGCATTACTATATTTAATTTAGGCATATTTTAAAAGCTACTGGCAAATATAATTGTTTAACAGTAAGTATTATTATATTGTGTAATCTATACATGTTTTTATTGTTGTATTTTCCAAACAGTATATCTTTTCTATCAAAATTAATAGTAAAATGGAAGTTTTTTTTATAAACCTCTCCTCTATATGACACCATATTCTTTTTACACAGAAACATTCAAAAAATAAATGTTCAATTGTTTCAACTTCTTGTTTACAAAATGAGCAAGCAGGTGAATCAATTAGTTTAAGTTTATGAAGGTATTTATTTGTTGCAATAATCCTGTGCAGGATTTGAAATTTTGCCTCTTTTGTAACTTTAAATGGTAGTTCAAATATTTTGTTCCATTCTAACTCACCAAAAGATATTCCATTATTTTCCCATTTTTTTCCCATATTTGCTTTTTCTTCTTGATAAGTATATTGTACATATTTTTACAACCATTTGTGCTTTGATAAAAAACATAAATTGAATTTGGGATAAAAGGTCCACTTTCTTCTTTTTTTTCAATATAAATACTTTTCAATATCTTTGTAACAGTTATTTTTAAACCGGTATATTTTACAAAATTAGTTTGTACATTCATATTATTAAGGTACTCGAGGCTTATAAACTTTCCTTCAACTTCAAACAGATCTCTTATGAAAACAAAGCCTGCATCAAAATAACTTTCAAAAATACAGAAGAATTGTTTATTTTAATTCTTGGGTTAAACCATATATGTTCATGAAGAATTTGAGTAGTACATGTTTTTTGACTACCACTGCAGTCAATGATTTTTACCCAATTAAGTAAAACCTCTTTCCAAAATTTGTTACCTTTTTTTTTACACATCTTAACTGTAAAATCTAACCTCTTACCCAAAGAGATTCAATTTTCATTCCTAATTCTGATTCAAAAAGTTTTAACCATTTTGTGTCTGAGTAGATTAGTCTTAGGATCCATGTTGATTTTAATGCACATAAGAAATCCATATAATTAATCATTTTCAACCCCCCATTTCTATAGTCTTGGATTATAACATTCTTCTTAACCTTATGTACTTTACTTCCCCATAAAAAGTAATAAAGGTCTTTCTCAAATTCATCGAGCAATTCCTTATTGGGGTTATAAAGGATATTATTATTTTTACTATTATTTATTTAGTTTTAAAAATTGCTTCACAGGCAGCAACCATTCAAAGGTTTTCATTAATTTTTCAAAAACTTAAAAGAGACTGATTGAGATAATGTAAGAATTTTTATGCATAATTATATTTCTTCATTAAAACTTACATTTGTGAACTTCTACTGGTGTCCATGTTGAAAGGTAAAATCTGAAAATTTCTAGGTGCTATATTTAGTTAAGAAAAATCCATCTACTTTCGTTTTGATATATGACCTTTTTGTGTCATTCAAGATATTTGTCTATCTATTTGGTCTTAAGTCTCACCTGTATGCTATCCACACTTCCTGTGGCCCAGGGGCCTTTTGTTTTCTGTGGGTGCCAGAGTTTATGATACTAATGACTTACATTCTAAACAGTAGATTCTTTTGCAATGTTTTGAACATTTCATAATATTTCACTTTGATTTCAATAAATGAAATAGATCATGCTTATGTTTACCAAAAGATAAACTCCAAAATTAAGATATGAAAATACAACAAAAAATGATGTTTATTATTAAAAATAATGTACACATCCTCATCCTAATTTAAGAATGCTTGGAGTGTTTGGTTTATATGTAATGATTTAATTTGTTTATTTTAGGTAAGGGAATTCAATGGATTTAAGTACATCATGGAAGAAGCAATCACAGACGACTTTGCCCTGAACAAGGCACACAAGGCTGACAACGTAGGAAACCTCATCTTCAGGTTAGTAGAGCAGAGTATAGAAGACAGACAAAGTAGGAAACCTAACCTTCAGGTTAGTAGATCAAGGTACACAAGGCTGACAAAGGGGGATACCTCACCTTCAGGTTAGTAAATCAAGGCACTCAAGACAGAAAAAGTAGGAAACCTTGCCTTAAGGTTAGTAGATCAAGGCACACAAGACATATAAAGTAGGAAACATTAACACAAGGCCGACAAAGAAGGAAACCTCACCTTTAGGTCAATAGACCAAGGCACACAAGGCCGACAAAGTGGGAAACCTCACGTTTAGGTCAGTAGATCAAGGCACACAAGGCACACAAAGTGGGAAACCTCACCCTCATATCAGTAGATCATGGCAAACAAGGCAAACAAAGTTGGAAACCTCACCCTTATGTAAGTAGATCAAGGCACACAAGGCACGCAAAATGGGAAACCTCACCCTTAGGTAAGTAGACCAAGGCACACAAAGTGTGAAACCTCACCCTTAGGTCAGTAGATCATGGCACACAAGGCACACAAAGTGGGAAACCTCACCCTTAGGTTAGTAGATTAAGGCACACAAAGTTGGAAACCTCATCCTTAGGTAGGTAATTCAAGGCACACAAGGCACACAAGGCAAGCAAAGTAGAAAACCTCGCCTTTAGATTAGTAGATCAAGTCACACAAGGCAGATAAAGAAGGAAACTTCACATTTAGGTAAGTGGATCAAGAATTGTTGAGAAGTTATGAATGTAACAGTTTACATTTTGTGATGGACATGAATACGTGGGTCTCATCATACCTCAAAACAATGAAAATTAAACCCCATGAAAATTTGTGATTTCACAGTAAATGAGACTTTCCTTGTTGAAAAGTTCTTAATTTGTAAAATAAGCTATTTTCTGTTTGTAGAAAGACAGCGCATAACTTTAACCCCCCAATGTGTAAGGCTGGGCGGATCACCATCGTCGAAGTGGAGAAGATCGTGGAAGTCGGAGAAATTCCACCAGTAGACGTCCACGTTCCACATGTATACGTACAAAGAGTCATCAAAGGACCCAGCTACGAACAGAGGATAGAGGTAAAAATAACAGTAAAAAGAAGAAAGAGATATAAATAAAAAGTAAAAAGAGGATGGCACTAAAAATAAACAATTAAAAGAGGATAAAAGGTAAATCATCAACAGCAAAAGTAGGATAGAGGTACATGTATAAATAAACAGTATGCAATGGGCAGAGGTCAATATGTATAAAACAGGAAAGTTAAAAGTCAAAACCCCCTGTCTTTTAACTAAATTATCTTCCTTACAGAGATTGACAACACGGACAGAAGGTAAAGAGGAACCAGAGACAAATGACAAGGCCGCGGAAATGAGGAACAGAATCAAAAGGCGGGCAGCTCTTAAGTTCCATGATGGAATTTATGGTAGACAAGCATTTTTTTTAATTTCTTGTCAAATACTTTCAGCCAATTTAAATGCTGTTTATATTTCTGGTTGAATAATTTTCAGCAAATCTGAAAGTTGTGATATTCCTGGTAAAATAAATTCAGCCAATGTGAATGTTGCTTATTTCTGGGCAAATAATTTCAGCCAATTTAAATGTTTATATTTCTGGTCAATAATTTCAGCCAATCTGGGTATTGGAATGCCAATGTTGGCCAGTAATTATATCCCACCAGGAATGACCGTCCATCTACATTATTAAAACGGAAACATGGGATTGGTAAGTCTCCTAATTATCTTGCATCATGTGTAGTAATTTTATAACCAGAGATAATTGTGATTTAAGATTTATTTTTTTTATCCAAGTACTATTCCAAAGAAAAAAAAATTTATTGTAACCTTACAGGGTCCGTACCCATTACCCAGTGAGGTTGACCCAGATCTGATCAACGCAGGCAAACAGACCGTCACTAACATCCCAGGGAGCTCTTTCTTCTCCAGTGACGATTCCTTCGCTATGATTAAAGGGTTTGTTTATTACTCAAATCAAATTGATATAACAAATCGTAAACTTCTTAAACCCCCACATTATATTGAAGAAAATGCAGGTAAAACAATATTTTTAATCACAAAAGGGTCCAGTCTTATTTCAATACTTCATCATATTAAAAGTTCAAGACTACACATTGTAATTCCTACTAAAATACATCAACTATTGCTTCCAAACTTTTTAATTACAAGAAAAGTTTACAGGGCATGGATATGAAATATCTGAAATATAATCCATTTTTACAGAATACAGAATACAGAATTTTAAAAATAGACCATACAAGGGGCATTACACATTGCAATTGAATTGTAGGACTGATATTGTTTTTACAGAGGACATATAAACTTGACCATACTAGGGGCATTGCAAGTTTCTCGTTATGGAGATCTGGCCAACGGATGATTCCGGTAAGTAAAGAGTTTACATAAGGAAATTAAGTTTTAATAATAATTTATTAATAAAAACTTCAGGTACTCTGTGTGAAGAAAAACATTTTTTTGGTTTCATGTTCTAATTCTGGTGGGTAATTTGTGTGTTTCTTACTTATTTAATGAACAGATTTCTTGTTTTACCAATCTGTGCTCCATAATTATTACAGGGTCGGTTGGTCAAGGGAATGGGTGGAGCTATGGACTTAGTGTCCAGTCACAAAACTAAGGTTATTGTTACCATGGAACACCAGGACAAGGTTGTATAATATTCTGACTTAGGTTTACTCATTTAAAACCTTATCAATAAGTTTGTAGCTTGATTTATGGTTCAGTATAAGTTTAATGAGTGTTTATATATTGCAGAAAGGAAACAGTAAGATAGTCAACAGCTGTGATCTGCCACTGACGGGTAAAAACTGTGTGGATATGATCATCACAGACAAGGTAGTACGAACACTGATGTAGTCAATCTTAATCAGTAAACTGAGCTACTGTGGTAAAAAGTGAGAGATCTTCATCATTCAAGTTGTGTGTTTGATTATAATCCTTTTTATTTCACTGTGTGTTTGACGTGGACTCAGAAAAGGGACTAATTTTAACGGAGATCGCAGAAAAGGAAGATGTCGCCAGCATCGTTAGTGCCACCAACTTTGAATTGGTGGTACGTGCAAATTAGCTACTCCTTATAATAACTCAGTTTACAGTAACATGTATGTGAAAAATTCAAATAATTTTAAAAATTAAACGTTAAACTATTCCATGTGTATAAGTTATTGAATTAAAAAAAATATTGAATGAACCCAATATACATAATTTTTATTATTATACCTCATTATAGATATTCTACGCAACGCTTTATCTGATTGGTTCTAGATTATCACGTGAGCGGGCCGTAAAACTTCATATTTAAAGAATATTTAATGTATAAGCAATTTGTAAAATTTACAATATTTGAAATAATCTTGTGATATCCATTTAAGAATCCTCTGTTGGACTGCACCAGAGAATGAGATGGATTATTTTTATATCCAGATCTTTGTCTTGTGTTGAGCAGTTCCATGCAATTCTTTTTATTTCTTATTTCAGGTTGCTCCAGATGTTAAAGTAATGGGACAGATTCAGACATAGATAATGGGGAGACAACGTACAGCTGGTCTTGTCAATGTGTTTGTCTGACTTCTATGTGATGTGTGTACACATAAACAGAGTGTCATGATGAAAGCTATAGACCCAAGCACTGGTGTAAAGGTCAAAACACTCAACTCTGTGATCTGAGCCTCATGTTATAATTATTTATATGACAACCATCTGTATGTTTCCTTATGTATTGAAGGGATAAACCTTGCACATCTACTATATTTTGTTTTGTATAAGTGATTTTACTCACAGTCTCCTAAAGTCCTGCATCATCAATGAGTTTTAGGTCACCTGAGTAAACTCAGGTAACCTATTGCTATCTGTTTTCGTCCGTCGTCGTGCGTCGTGCGTTGTGCATTGTGCGTTAACATTTGAACATTTTCAGCTTCTTCTCTGCAACCACTGAACCAATTTCAACCAAATATGGTATGAAGCATCTATGGGTGAAGGGAAACAAAAATTGTGAATTTCATGATCCCTGCCCCCCTGGGGCCTGAGGGGTGGGGCATAAACCACTAAAATTAATGCAATTTTTAAAAATCTTCTTCTTTACTCCTGGACATCAGGCAGTCAAACTGTTTGCATGATTGTAATCAGCAATGAGTTCTCTTTCAAAATTGTGAAATTCATGGCCCTGGGGTCAGGGGTTCTAGTGCTAGGGCGGGGCTAAATAAGTAGGTAGTGAAAATGCATTATTTCTTTGAAAATATTCTTCTCTACTCCTGGGTATTAAATAAACCAACTAAGTACATAGTTATGATGAGCAAGAGTGCCTCTACCAAAATTGTGAATTTTATGGCCCCAGGGTCAGGGGTTCTGGTGTTAGTGCGGGGCTCTATTGATTATATAGTGAAAATAAATGAATTCTTTGAAAATCTTCTTTTCTGCTCCTGGGTATTAATTTAACTAACTAAGTGCATAGTTATGATGAGCAAGAGTGCCTCTACCAAAATTGTGAATTTTATGGCCCCAGGGTCAGGGGTTCTGGTGTTAGGGCGGGGCTCTATTGATTATATAGTGAAAATAAATGAATTCTTTGAAAATTTTCTTTTCTGCTCCTGGGTATTAATTTAACTAACTAAGTGCATAGTTATGATGAGCAAGAGTGCCTCTACCAAAATTGTGAATTTTATGGCCCCAGGGTCAGGGGTTCTGGTGTTAGGGCGGGGCTCTTTTGATTATATAGTGAAAATACATGAATTCTTTGAAAATCTTCTTCTCTGCTCCTGGGTATTAAATAAACTAACTAGGTACATAGTTATGATGAGCAAGAGTGCCTCCACCAAAATTTTTGAATTTTATGGCCCCAGGGTCAGGGGTTCTGGTGTTAGGGCGGGGCTCTATAGTTTATATAGTGAAAATACATGAATTCTCTGAAAATCTTCTTTTCTGCTCCTGGGTATTAAAAAAAACTAACTAAGTGCAAAGTTATGATGATCAAGAGTGCCTCTACCAAAATTGTGAATTTTATAGCCCCAGGGTCAGGGGTTCTGGTGTTAGGGCGGGGCTCTTTTGATTATATTGTGAAAATGCATTAATTCTTTGAAAATCTTCTTTTTTGCTCCTGGGTATCAAATAAACTATGTAAGTGCATAGTTATGATGATCAAGAGTGCCTTTACCAAAATAATGAATTTTATGGCCCCAGGGTCAGGGGTTCTTGTGTAAGGGTGGGACTATTTTGATTATATATTGAAAATACATGAATTCTTTGAAAATTTTCTTCTCTGCTCCTAGGAATTAAATAAACTAACTAAGTACATAGTTATAATGAGCAAGAATGCCTCTTCCAAAATTGTGAATTTTATAGCCCCAGGGTCAGGGTTTCTGGTGTTAGGGCGGGGCTCTATGAATTATAAAGTGAAAATACATGAATTCTTTGAAAATTTTCTTCTCTGCTCCAGTGTATTAAGCAGATGAACTACCTATATAGTTATGATGGACAAGGGCCCTAATCTTCCAGAATTGTGAATTTCAAGGCCCCAGGGTCAGGGGTACCACAGAGGGGGGGCTGTACTTATATACTGAAAATGAACTGCTAAGTGTATTTTTGTGATGATCAATGGTGCCTCTTTCAAAATTATGAATGCCATAGCATCTGGCTTAAAACATGAATCAAATTCAATCACTGGAAAGTTGTTGCATAATGCTCAGGTGACCTATAAGGCCCATGGGCCTCTTGTTTAAAACGTTTTCTGTGTTTTTCAGAAACAAATATCTGCGTGAATGGCTTCAAAACATTGTTTCATTTGTTATTTCTCTGTTTAATAAATGATACACAATGTGTATGACCTACAAACATAATCTGTCTCAATTAAATGAAATAAAAGTAAAGGTCAGTTTGAACACTTTTTACAACTTTTTCTCCCATAAATTAGATTGTAATTGATTTTTTGTTCCATGATATATTTCTTTTTTTCTGATAGAGTCTTGACAATTTACCTTATTTCCTCCCAAAAATAAATCGTCCTTGGTCTTCATACTTGTATTAAACATTTTGACACCTTTTTATATGAAGGTTTGAAATGTGTACAAATAACACATGTACAATGAATATTTACATCTGAGGGCATTTTTAATCATATAATGTTTTTTCATTGATGATGTATGTATACATTCTGAGAGATGTTTCATTTTAGAATAAAAGTGATATTTCTGTAATATATCTGTTTTTGTTTGTAAGACATAGGTTTATAAATAGATCTAGCAGTGGAGGATGTACAGAGTGGGAATCTGCAGTTTGAAGAGGCAAAGAAACATCAGTGTGCCGCGAGGAAGAAAAAAATCATCTGTTTCTCCATCTTAATTACTGTCGTCGTAATTGTCGTTATAATCATTGTTGTGATGATGACCAATACTGATTCAGAGTGATAAAATACATAGTGTAGAATAGCTGGAATTCACAGTGACCACTGAACTACTCATACATGTACATTTATGATATCATTAAGAATCATTTAGCATCCATTATACATGTACATGCATTTAAAATATTGGAGTTTCATATCATAAAATGCTGATGAAAATTTTAATGAAATAAATTTTATTTCCAAAATATTCATTACAAATGAAAACCCCGAGGTCAAAAGACCTTTATAAAGAATGTTTACATTGAGATGACAAGATAGGAATGTCGGGATTAAAACCACATGAAAATAATAATTGTGTAGTTTTATATAATGTCCTTGTAGTAACCACTACTAGAATACTGCACAGTATAATTGTCAATATAGAGTACTACACAGCTGTACAATGATACAGTATTAAACAGTTATACAATAATATAGCACTACACAGTTATTAAATTATATACTACATAACTACACATTTATACAATTATACAGTATTATGCAGTTTATACTATTACTGTATACAGTAGCACATAGTTATAAAATTATACTTTAATTACTAAAAAAAATTTACAATTTAAAGTATACATAGAAATATGATACAATTATTGTTTCAATAAGCAAGGGTCCTTTATCCAGAATTGTGAATTTCAAGCCCCAGCTGGGTCAAGGATACCATATGATAGAGGGGAAAGGCAGGAGGGGTGGCTCTAATGGTTAATACTGAAAATGAATTACTGCTTTAAAATGTCCTCCTTGGTAATAATCAAACATTTATGATGAGCAAGAAGGCCTTTCTCAAAGTTATGAAAAGTATGGATCCCGGGTTCGGGGTTCCTGTGGGGTTTGGGGCACTATATGATTATTACTGATTAGTTGAAATGCATTTTTTGTTCTGCCTATTGGTATTAAGTAAGCAAACTAAGTATGCTAAGTGTATTGTTATGTCCTCCTTCGAAGAAGGGAGGAACATTGCGTTATTTTGCTGCTGTCTGTCAGTCTGT
>NW_026925029.1:0-25306 GCF_032062105.1 Saccostrea cuccullata
AGGCTAGAAACTCTTGTTACTACAGCAACAAAAACGGTTACCGCTCTCCTCTATTTATCTGTATGAATGGGCTTTTATCTATTTTAAAAAAGGCATATAATATTTAAAATGATTACAGGAAAACAAACGACCGGAGATGTAACTTTCCAAGATTCTCGACGTTACTTTAGACAATTGTAGTCTTAATAATATTTACAATAAAATCATTTTCAAATTTATTATCACCTCCTGTAACGACCGGAAGTGACGGTGGATGCATTTTACCCTACATCTGTTGCCCTATATTCCTGGTTAATTATTTATATAAGTTTATTGTCTTGATCTATTACAGTTTTAGATATCTCGTAATGTTAACTTCTCATTTTGAGGACAAGAAATCACGTGACCGAAAGTAATTTTTTAAAAAGATATTTGACATTACTGTAGATATTTGCAATCTGAATAACATATCTAAAAACCATTACAAATACTTTATGTATAAAAAATATTCAAGGGAAAGAAAAAATAAAAAAAATATGCAGTTTTTCCCATATAACCGGAAGTTGTCGTTTTTTGTTTCCAGTGGGACTGACATATTTCGAAACTACAAATTAGATACTATAATGTGATACAATAAAGTGTCATAAAAGAAAACTTGAAATTTTCGATTCATTTGATCACTTCCTGTGACGACCGGAGGCGACGGCGGACAAGCTTAACTCGTTGGGCTTGCCTACTCATCAAGATCTATTACTCATATAAGTTTTTTGTCTTAATATCTTACCGTTTCTGAGATATGAATCAAACAAAACATTTTTAAAAAATGGAAATCGGAAATATCTCCCGACCGGAAGTAAATTTTGAGAAAATGAAAAAAAAACATTATTTTTACAATAGCTCCAAAACTATGTGTGGTATAAAGTCAAAACGTTTACAGTTTATAAATATATCATTGATTAATAGATAGAAAGTATCACTTGATTACAAATATAAAAAAAAAATGGAGGAAAATTGTATCGGAAAACGTGCATATTTTTTAAAAAATGCACCTGCTATATTCTGTCCTTTTTGTGAAAACCATCATCGCAGAAATAATATATGTTTATCATTGAAGGGCAAGTTGGACGTATATGGTCTCTCAAAGGCTGTTATTAAAACCATGACATGTATAAATACAAGACCCTCATAGAATCCGCCATTTGCAATGTACTTTCACTTTCAAGTCTTAAACAACTAAAACAATTTTCCAGAGACTATTCAAGTCCAACTTGTCCTTCATTGATAAACATATTTTGTTTCTGCAATGATGGTTTTCACTAAGAGCACGACATTAATAAGGTGTATTGTTTGAAAATATATATGCATTTTTAAGAAGAATTTTTCTCAATTGATATTTTTTCCAAGATTTTTTTTTTTATCAAGTGATACTTTCTATCTGTTAATCAATGAGAAATTATTGATAAACTGTAATAGTTTTAACTTTATACCTCATGTAGTTTTGGGGCCATTGCAATAAAAAAAATTTTCAACATTTTGACCTTTGACGAAACCTTAATGCAGGCGTTATCGAACGGTCACGCACAACAGAAACCCTTTTTATAATCAGATAAATGAAGCAAATCATTACAATCAACATAAAACCAATGCATGTGTTGTATTTATATATAAGGGCATACGGGCGTGCCCAAACCTAGGTTTTGCGTACAAAGATTGTTGAGTCAGCACTGATATCGAATCAGAAGTCATAAGCCTTTTTCGGTTTAAAAAATTCATTGTACTCAGTACATTTCAATTTCATACCGAAGCCGATGAGAAACATAAAGTAAACATAATATAATAGAATATTACTTTATGGGAAGGGGCCTATGGGAATAAAAAAAACGTTGTGTAGTTCATGAGTAACAATGTGTCCTTTAGATTTTTTGGACCTACTTACATGTAAGCTTATCAAAACTAAGACAATTTATTTAAGCTAAAGGAAGAAGGTCAGATTTTGAATTTTGACCCTATAGTTTATTTCTAAGAAATTTCATCTCTCTTTCTGTTTGTCTGTCTCTTTCACTCTCTTTTTTTTTATTCCATCATATGTTTTAAAAGATAAGATCATTTCAAAAGCTACCTTTGTATCCTATAAAGGTTATATTTTTCCGAAATAATTAAAAAAAATATTTTCAAAATCTTTATTGGTCATGTTATTTAAACAAATAATGCTATATGGTTCAAAACATTTCACTTTAAAAAATCTTTCAATAATCATTATATTGCGAAGCAACATATATTTATTTGTTATGCTTTTCAATATGTCAGAACTATTTATGTTTGTAACAATTTTTTTCTTTTACATTCTCTTAAAAGAAAACACAGGGGAATAAATATGAGCTGAAGACCAAAGGCTACATATATAATTATTGAAAAAAAATCTACGAGCGCGACTTCCGAAATAACATTGTAAGATACAATAAGAGAAACAGAAGTGGCGTTAAACAAAACAAAGTAAAGTATATAGACCACTTTTCTCGACAAAATATGGCAGAATGACCAAGAATGACTGAAAAATATATTTGCAACAACACCAACTAAAAGACTCGATACAAAACTAGGTTTCTGTGTACAGTTTTCATAGATAATGTGGTTTTGTTTGAGTTTTCGAAAACAAAGTAAAGTTAAGATTATAAGAATAACAAGATGACCTATGAAAACATATAAAGCCGGCTTCAACCCAACAATAATGCAAATGTGCCAAACATAATTATTGAATTGAAAATTTGAATACCTCTTTCAAACAACAGAGCAAGTGAATAAGCAATTTTACGCCAAAAAGATACACAATTATTTTTGTGCGATTTTGTAAGAGTTCTTTTGGAATGTTCCAGTCTTGGTCCTCGTCTTTATTAAGGTACTTCGTGGCAAAATATACACTAAGAAGGGAGGACACAAAATTAATGACTAAAGAAATATCCTGTGCGTTGTACAAATCTGTAAAAGAAAAAAAATCAAATTCTGTTATCAGAAATAAAAAAAATCGCCAGATTAAAATATTATAGAGAATAATACATGTGCATTGTGTTTTAATTTAATATTGTCTCTTTAGTATTATCTGGCAGAATTCATAATATCAAAAAGAGCAATACCCGACTACTGTATATGAGAAAAAATTCTTTATCTGAAGTTTATCTTGGATGTGTGCCAGCTTTTACATAATTAATCTTAATGGGACAAATTATCAATGATATTCAAATGCACTTACCGATGTTAAGATCTTTATTTTCATATTTAATAAAATACAATAGAATCGTCTGCGGAATTCCCTCCAGAGCGGCTTCAGTCAACCAAAGGAACGTCAAAGCTTGTAAATACCATCTCGCTCTCCAGCGTTTCCAACCCATTCGAATTGTCCAGAATAATCTAGAAGCAATTGTTAAATATCTTTCAAATAAGGTATCAAAGAAGAAAAAAAACTAAGCACTGTATCTCAGTGTTTCAATCTGACTTTTAAATACAATTAGATATTGGTTTATATTAGCTTTAATAATTGAACTCTTTAAAAAAAAGCAATGCTAAAAACATTATTTGTTAAATATATTCAAGACTTTCTTCCTTCAATATTGAATGAGGAAACGATTAAACACAGGTTATATTTTTTTAATATGTTCAGTATATATTTTGATTTGGTTTTTTATAATTTGCTTTTTTTTGGCTTGAAGGTAGGATTATAAGATAAAAATATAGGTAAAAAGAAAATACTCACATGCAGCTTTTTAGAAATGGAAAACATGCAAGCAGTACAAGCATTAATCGACGGCGTTTATTTGAGGGATCCACATGGTAAAAAAGAGGATAAAGCACCAGAAAATATGACAGAATTATTGGAATAATGGTTAAAGCCAAATATATAAGAGCGGTAACTCTCTGCTCATGCTCCAAATAAAAGTAAACCATGAACGAATCTTGGAAGAAATCAAACATATATATGAAACTGAGAATTGCCGTTGCGATCACTATTATACATTTTCCAATGTTTTTGCAAATTGATTTGCATATAGATGTTTCCAATTCTTTTTCACTAGAAGTGTAGTCCTTCTGTTTAGTAGACACTTTTACGGCATGCAGGTTCGTGTTTGATTTAGTTTCTAGTAAGTTAATGTCGAATTCAAGAAGAGCCTTCAACTTTTCCTTTACGAGGGCACAAAACAGAAGGAAAATGAAGATGAGGATGGTGAATGATCCAAGAGCAACTGCGAAACACGTAATCTGTTCCTGTGAAAACCCGAGGCTTTCTGCAGGGAAATCTGAAAGAATTGTGAAACAGATAATCTAAAAGGTTCAACATTTCCTTCAAAAACGTGAATTTTATATCATAAAGAAGTTTAAAACCTATATTCATGTTGTATATTAAAAAAAAACTCACCTGAACTGTTCATTTCAACCATTTCTACGTTGTGAAGTTGAGGCACTGGAAAATTTTTTTTAAAACAACACACCGCTCAATTGAAGATTACAGCTATAACGACGCAGTATGTTTGAGAGTCAAATTATGTTAAAAGATAAAAGTCGTCAAATTCATTTGAATCTGTTTTAATTATAACAGCTGTCGATGTCTAAATTCCTTTGTTAAGGGAAGAAGAGCACACAAGAGTACACTAAAGCGCACACTGAAGGCCAGTATTTATTCCACAATTTAGTATTCAATCTTAAATAATGATATTTATATACTGGGTATATATATGGAAATTCCAAATGTAATAATAACTTTTTACCTCGTTCTATTTATATTTTCTGAAATACCCGCATGCATGTGTATTTACAGAAAACGATATACATGGACATACAAATGTGTTTATCTACCAGTTGATTGCGATAAAAATAGATTGATTTTTACAAGTTACCTATCTCAACGCTTGAAGGGCGGTTAAAAAAATATAATATTTTATTGTATAGAGAAGTATTGATACATCTTTATATTGCTAGGAGAAACACCTAATACGCAAGTCCATAGGTAGCGACTTAAGTTTGGAAGGGTAATGTCTAAGCAAAACATTTTCATTTGGGGCCACTTTTAACTACCGACAATTCCTTGACATGCAAAGGAGGGTAATCAGATTTTTTTAAATTTATTTTAGGGGCACAAGCATATATATAAAGAAACAAAATAAGTAAGAAACATATATTCAAGTCCTTGTCTACTGACTGTAGGAACAGTCATGAGACAAGAATATCATTATATGTTTATTCTCTCTTTCTTTGTTACAATCTTGAATGCAAATTTGAACAGGGAAAATGATTACTTGATCTATAAATAGATAGGAGAAATCTGAATTACATAATGAATAAAAAATAAAACTTTTAAAAAGTAAAACTGACATACGATTTATTTATAGATCAGATAAAGCGTCATTAATTTCAATCGATTTTCTTAATTTTAAATTAAAAAAGAAAATTATTTGTTTAAATAATTTTCAGAAAATTTTATATGGCTTTGTTAGTTCTGATATTATTAACAATCATAATAACATTTATTTTAAAAATTGCGGATTTCAAGGATTCTGTGTCTGTACAATAAAATACAAAAAGAAAATACAATAACTTTCTGCACAACACCGCTTTTTTGCAATATGTAGACTACGATTGATTGTTATAAACAGAGATCACTAATTTCTTTGTTAGATATCCCTAAAAATATGAACATAAAATGTTGTAAAAAAAGGGTGTAAAATCTAGAGCAAGTTTACACAATCATCATTATTTAAGGAAGGATTCATTGAAATACATAACTTTTTTAAAATTTGCAAAAGGGCATTAAATATTCAACAAAAACAACAAAGTATGTAATTAATCACAAAAGCTCTAAATTGTAAAAAGGAGAGTCACACGCAATATTCAATGCATTATATGAGTTTATAATGTTTAATTACTCTGGCTCAAAGACTGTACTACAGCACAATGCAAGGGGGGCAACATAACATATACTTGCAAAGACAACAGTATTGTAAAAAATAGCTACATGAAAATGGTTACTCTGTAAAAAAACATCTACATATAAAGTCTGGAGATTTAACGTGAATATCATGAACCAAAAATATTAATAGTTTTTGTTTGCATATTTGTTTCTATTATGTTGTATTTGTACACAGTCAGGCACTAAATATTTAATTTGAACATATAATTATAATATATGTATTTCCAATGATGGGTATCAGTTAACAAGACTTACAAAAAGTATTTTAGTTATATATACATTACCGTAGTAAATCAAAGTATTTTAGTACGATTTGCATGTAGATTTATTTTATTTTTTAATTCCTTAAAAATTTTCTGATAATGAAATAACTATTTTTTTCTATATTAGCATACTTTTTTAAAAAAAATTATATCATTGGTATGTTATTTTAGAAACATTAAAATTTTTAATCTTCAAAAAAGCAGCTTTTGGGGTAAAAATTTATAGTAAATCAAAGTATCAAAGTACCTACTATAATCAATTTCTATAGTATATTATAGTTAATTAAAAAACAATTCTGTTAGAAAATATTGATTTTAAAATTTGTCTTGTTCTCGTCTTTCAGACTTGAGTTGGTTTGAAAGATTGACATAAACAAATCAACCTAACTTCTATGCATAAAACAATTTAAATTTCCAGGGGGAAATCATAAAGATTAAAGTTTATTTGATATTTTCACTCATTTTTTCTCTTATCCACATTCGCAGTAAAAATAACAAGGGTTGGCATACAACTGTTACAAAACCAAAAACTATATGGAAATCTCTTTTTTTCCGAGGACAGCATATTAGAAATACCAAGAGCAAGATTTACAGCGTAGAAAAATATGTAATACCAAAAATAAAAGTTTTTTTCGCCCACCGTCATCGAAATAGCCATTCATAGCAAAAGAAAAGGTTGGCAAATGAACCAACTACAATACTTAATAGAGCAAATACTTTAATACTCTTATCATCTGTAGTTATCGTATAGACACAGAAGCCCGAAAAGCAAAAGTATATACATATAGTCTAGTCATTCTACTGAAAAATGAGAACTAATTGCAACAGAATATATTAATGCAGATTTGTAGATAAGTTATTAGTAACTCACATATAAAAAGTTTAGAAAAATTCACTCAGGGGAAAGTTGGGAAATCGAAAGATTAAAATTAGGGATCAATATGAATTTAGAATTACCCATTTGCACACCGTACTTTTTCTATATGATCTTTCTATGACAGACAGTCTGTAAACAATAGCCAATTAGCATTAAAAGTTGTTGTTTTAACCTGTAGTTTGTTATGCAATTTTAAAAAACTAAATAAAAAAATTTATATATTTTGATTTTCAAAGAAGTGAAGTTTTTGATTTGATTTGAACATATTTTTTTATGTAAAATACATAATTGGATTGGGCAGCAGGCATAGCCTATATGAGCCCTCTCCAAAGAAGTTTTGACTTCCACACTAGCCAAATATCATCTACACATATATATAGGCCCTAATGGTTGCAATAAAAGTATGGAACGCTGTTTGTATTCACAATATACATGTATGTGAAATTCCTAAATGTGAATGTGTTTATTTTCATTTTATTTGTTAACACCTGATGGACATTTATACCCCAGTAATTTTGGAATTTATACACAAGAAACAAAAAAATGTATGGAACACAGTTTGTATACAAAATAAGTAAAAACAGCCTTTTCTAAAGAATTCTGCAAGGAAGCTTATCAGACAAGTACATGTACAATGTATATCCGAGTTGTTACAATTGCATCATCACAGAATATATTTTGATTAAATATCTAGAATATATATAGAAATTTATCATTTTGAAATAAAGCGTACAGAATTTATGGAATCACATGAACAGGATTTGATTTGAAGGTCTCCAAGTTAATAAAAATCAAATATTTAATTCCATGCAGGCATCTCCAGAACTTAAATTTGAACTGTGTGATTCAAACATTTTTTTTGCTCTCCAGATTTACTGCTTATTGCTTTTGTAAAGAGTAGCGAACTTTATATAAAAAGCCAATTGATATTGACCTTTTTCTCTATAAAGACTGCACCATGCATCTATACATGTACAAAAGCTGCATAATGTTAATAGTAATGGAAATAATTCAAATGGAATGGTTTAGACAGAATTAAATGCTTAAATGCTCTTTTTTAAAATTCTTAATGTAACTTTTTAACAAAATATTTTAAACCCATTTTTAAAAACTTAACTTCTCCTTGTAGATTATATGGTCATTTTGCAACAGTAAAATGCCTGATGCGGTGTAACGTTGAATTTTGACCTTGGTTGAAAATTGACCCGGGGGTCATTTTTCAACGTTGAATACGGAGACCAAAGGTGTTGAATTTAGACCCTAATCCGTTGAAAACTGAGCCGGGTCGTGGAATTTCGATCATGAAACTGGTTCAAAATTCAACAGCATAAAAATACATATTTATGATTGGGTTTTCACTACTGTGACTTAATTCATAGGTATGCGGCCCCGTTTTGGTATTTACTGCAAAAAGTAATATCCCCTATTTGAATAAGTGATATCATCTGTTCCAATAGATGATATCACCTATTTGATTTTTATTTGTGATATCACCAATTCGAAAAGGTGATATCGCCTATTCGAATGGGTGATATCACCTTTTCCCGTCGAACAGCTGTAGTTTTTTTTTTTTTTTTTTGCTTACAAATTAATTTGTTTCACTTATATATCATGTTAACAACATGAAAATCGTAGAAAACGCCTGAAAACTGGGTAGTCCGAATTTTCTTGGTTCCAGTGGTAATCTATATATTACAGGGAGCATTCATTTTTGACTGTTGTAAGAAACTCAAATAGGTTATATCACCTTTATGAATAGGTGATAGCACTTATTCAAATAGGTGATAGCACTTATTCAAATAGGTGATATCACCTTTTATTCTAAGCTCTCTGACTTTATCACATGATTAAGTATATAACAGCATAAAGACTTGAGTCTTTACTCTCATAGAATCTGAAATGCATATTGTGATCATATGCTATATTGCAGGAGTCCTTTTAGAAAATTTTATTAAAGTGATTGACATCTCCCCTGCCTAGTTTTCTCATAGAACAAGTGTTAAAATGGAGATAATTTTTTGTAAAAACAGAAATACATGTAGTATTGATTTCTCAATTAAAGATAATTCAGAGTATGACTTGATGTTTCTGAAAAAATATATACTTCAACTTGTATTAATATTTTTTAATGTTCTGAATTGATAAGACGTAACAATGCCTTGAAGTCTTGAATTAGGATCTACATGTGCTTTATATTAAAATATATTGGATATCTTTGTCAAAAATTGATACGAGACATAATCAAATAATTAAATTAGCATTCTGAATAATTAAATCCTCTATAATTACTCCATCAATGTATAAAACGAAACACATTTATTTAATATTAAACAGCAACAGCTTAATGTATGCTGATCCCTAGTCTCTAAGTCTTGAAGAGAGAAAACTTGTGCCTTATTCCCAAAATTTTCAAATTTTGTTTTGTCAATCTATGTGATAAAATGATTTATATTCGATAATAATGTGAAACTTTACATTCCTATTTAATTGAGTTTACAACCAATTCTAGTTTAATTTGTCATATTTCCCAGAATGCAATCATGGCAATTATTGAAAAAGAATTAAAAAAACATCGCATAGGATAAGAGATCATAGAGATAAAATTATGTAAATAAGATGAAAAGTTTGTCGAATAGGAATCGTATTTTTTTCGAATAGAAATGGATGATAGTATTTTTTCGAACAACAACTTGATTGCATATAACCAAAAAATTATCGAATAAAAAAAATAAAATTATCGAATAGGAATGACAAAATTAGCGACTAGCAACCGATTGTTTTAAATATTAATGACATCGAATAGGAAACGCGTGTTTTCGAGAAAAAAATATGTAAATTTTATGATATATGAATCATATTGTCACATTTCCTGTAATTGGAATAGCAATTTATCGTATACAAATTACAAATAATGGAATAGAAATAACAAGTAATCAAATAGGAATCACATTCCATAGAATAAGAATGTTTTAGAATAAGAATAATCTTATTCTCAAGTTTATGGTCCGAAAGCGATCAATTTTCAAGCCTAGACAGGCTACTGACATATAAGTTAATTGTTACAGGGATTTCAACAAATTATTTAAAGTCAGCATTACTTACATGCTATGGTCGCTTTATTGCTCTTTTCACAAATATAACCTATCATTGGAATCATTTTCGTCGATGTGTTTCATTCTAATTTTTAGGCTATAAATTTTGTTATTTTTATACTGAATTTGACTAGATGGGATGTTCCACCCACCTGATCAATATATATATAGGGCTACTTTCTAGACTGCAGATTTTTAAGATTTTTGTTTTATGCCCTATTCGTTGTTTTGTAGTTATTTATGGATGCCATGGATTTTGGAAGGTATTGTCAAAAATAAAGTTGTCATGCTTGAAGATAACTAAAATCGTGCACTGTTCAAAATGTACATGTATACACGTGGTGATACTGTATGTTTATTTCTATTATTCTTGAAAAGAGAAAAAATTGAAACCGAAATATAAATAAAGTGATACTGATAAATCCCATGAAACAACTTCCCAGCTAAAAAATTGTTCAAACTTTGAGGTGGGGTCAATATTCAACAGGGTCAATTTTCAACTTGTTGACGTCATCAGGTGTAAGAAAAAAAAACAATCTGACTAAAGCCAGACCTCTATTTACGCTATCGCATAGATAGCTATGCGATAGCGTAAATAGAGGTCTGGCTTTAGTCAGATTGGGAAAAAAAATATCAAGCTGTTGAAAAATGACCCCGGGTATAAATACAACGACTTTTGGTCTCAATATTCAACGTTGAAAAATGACCCCGGTTCAATATTCAACGTTGAAAAATGACCCCCGGGTCAATTTTCAACTCGGGTCAATATTCAACGTTACAGCGGCACTTATTGAAGCTCCATTTTATATGGGGACTGGTGATAACGGCGTTTCCATGATCGAGCATGCTTTAGAATGTGAACAATCTGGAACACTTTCAAAGTCACTTCTCAATAACAGCAACATTGAAAAAAGAAAAGTAGATGGACGTGAATCTTTCTACTATAATTGTATATTGTTTAACGTCCTTCTTGAGAATTTTTCATGCATATGGAGACGCCACCACTTGCCGGTGGAGAGCTGCACATTTTGTTCTATACTCAGCACTTCGGGCCATTAAGCAGTGAGGGATCTTTTTCGCGCCAGTGTCTACTGTGACAAGGGACCTCGGTTTATACGGTTTTATCAGACCGGTCTCCACATCCCTAATTTGAACCCGCGACGTAAGGATCGACTCCTTACTTCGCAACTCTAGAGCAGATGCTCTAACCACTGCACCATGCAGGTGAATTCCTAGATTAAAGCCAAAGTCTTATAATTTCTATAACTGTTAGGATAAAAATATTTGGGGAAAATATAACAAAAATTAAGAATACTTTTACATATGAATTTGAACAAGTAAAAATTGATAACCAGTATCTACCAAGAGTTTAACAATTAATTCTTCCTTGAAACAAGTAATTGGCTTGCTCTCTTTTAATCCATTCCATTTATGTAAGTGCTTTAATTTGACCTTATATTTTTTTTATCAATAAGAATAAAATAATCTACTGTGTGCTTTCAATTGCCCCCACCCTCTTCAAGTAACATTACATAGCAACGGTTTGAAATACATTAAGATTTAAGAAGGGTTACTAACAATATAATAATTATTTACTATGCAGAACCTTTGCGCGCTAATTTCACGATATTTTGTTCTCAGTGCAATTTAATTACTGTTGATTCGGCTACATCTTGGTCAACAATGATCATCTTTAAGGGATAACAATTTCAGATTTTATCCTAAAACGTGTCTTATCTTCTTATTATTGAATGTAGTTGAGGGTTATACTGAAAAAATCTGAAATATTTCTTGGAATATCACCATCAATGAAGCAACATTAAATGTTGCTATGTTCTTATCACACTGGAGGGCGTGGTTTCATTTTATGGAGGGTAAAAAAATACATTGATCCACTTGATATGAGTAAGATAGCATTTTTATTATACCCTGTAAGGTACTCGGGTGTGGGGTGGGTTCAAGGTCTGATCAAGCAAGAACCATCATACTCATTATAGTGTACAAGCATTTTATCATGCTGATGTAAACAGAGTAATTTTTTTTTTATTTCTGAGCATTTTATACAAGTTAACAACCAATCATATTGCAGGGACTCAAAACTGGTGTCACATGTTGAAAGAAAATTTTCTGAAAAAATTGGGGGACAACACAACTTTGAACAATGTAATCTATGTGGAACAGCTTTGCTGTGCTTAAAAAATTCAGATTTCAGAATATTTTTTGACAACAAAAAAAATTAACAACCTATCCAGAATAAAAACATATAAATCTATTTCGGGAAGGAATGGCGTTCTGAGATCTTCCCACAATTTTCTTCATACATGTATACGGGGAAAACCTTTCGGTTACAGGAGGGATCAGCTAGGTTTTTTTTTTTGGGGGGGGGGGCATTTTCTGCTACTTTTTCATTAAAAAATTCTTATTGGGGGATGTCCCTTGACCCCTCTAAATCTGCTCCTAATTATTTTCGGATATTACCTTTCATATTAATTAAAACATTTTTATTGTTTCTAAATTTTGGTGATTGAGTATATTTGTGCTATACTTAACATTGCTGAAACGAAGTTTTTCATGTAAAATTCATTTATAATGTATCCATGGTTACCACCTATTTACATAAATCTTTTAGATAATTTCTTTGAAGCATTTATGGCACAAGAATACATTTTTGAGTAACGTCAGTGACTGTATTCGTGTTTGTAAAGGTTCATTGTTTAAAAGTAGGTTATATTCTAAATTTATACTGTTTCCATGGCAACCAACACATATAGTAACCAAACTTTAATATTTTTTCCATTCATTTTATTCAATTAAGTTTATTTCCCTACTTACATGTTTTTTTTTAAACCAGTATACAAATTTCTACTTTACATTGTTCGTTTAACACTTAATCAGAGTGAACACAATACATTCCCAATAATGACCTCAATTTTTCAATTTTCCCATGTATTAATTTTTCTAAACTTTTTGTTATATATTCAGATCATATCATAGATTGATTAAAACTAAGTTTTGAAACTGTTGCAATTAGTTCACATTTTGATGGAAAATTTGATAATTTGACTGAGCTAATAAATATATCCCAATAACAATGCCAAGTGCCTTAAGACCAAATTTTTCGGCAAACATTATGTAAATTATGCTTCAGTGGAATATATTCAAACGGTTTTCCAACAAACACTACAAAAGCATAAAAATACCAAAGACGAGTATTTTCAGTTTTTTGTATTTTTCCAGTAATGTTCTTTCGTCTTCAGGGGTAATTTCTCATCGTATAATTTCTCTGACGTCCTCCTCTCTCTCTAAGGTCGTTGTAACGGAAGCGATAGATACAGCCACGGCAAAAAGGGAAACAATCATTGCCCAAATCTCTGTTCTTCCAAAATCTATTTTATGGAATGATAAATAAATTAAAATATTTTTTTTCGACTTTACTTTGTTTTCTAATTTTAAATGTAATATTCATTCATTTCATTTTTTGTCAAAATAAGTTAAACAATCATTTCCTTTTTATGACAATTGTACATAGAACTTTCAACAAATCTGTATTACCTTTGTAGAAAGTTTGTTTCTCTGTGAGGAATAGGTCACCTTCAAATATAAGCTGTGGAATACCTTCAATACACACCTCAAGTAGCTGTAGCAGAGTAAGAGCATGGAAATACCATCTCTTGTACCACGACTGCTCCCTGATGACAACCATCCAACCATATCGGCAATGGCAAAAGAGCTTTTTAAATACTCTAAAATTTAGAATTTGAATTTTAATCCTACCTTACAGGCACAGCACAGTAGTTTGTTTTGCTTAATTACATGTTTATTTGAAAATGATTTTGAGTTATTCTTCACAATCATAATATATTCGTAAGTAACCCTTAATAACAGCAAAATGGGGATAAGATGGGCCAGAATACCAAGGGACTATTGAAAAATATAGGATAAGGATCTTTTGAGAGAGAGAGAGAGAGAGAGAGAGAGAGAGAGAGAGAGAGAGAGAGAGAGAGGATTCTTACCTAAAAACTTTGGCAAAAGGAGACAATAATACATGCAGTAGTCTATATACGAAAGTCACATCCGTATGTATGTTTGCTATGCATAAAAGGAAAGGTATTGTAAGTAATACTGAGTTCAAATACGGTGCAATAATCAAAACGGAATTTTGTATTTTCCCTAGTTTGGAATATTGCAGTGTTAAAATCAGGTCCATGCACAAATCATACAGAAACATCCTCATTATAAAGAATTTGATTATACGACAGACAATTGAGAAACAGTCTTTTGATTGTTGGCTCCCTTTTGGTAGAGTTTCATGACGATGGGGAATGAATGAATCTCTTGTTGAACTCTCTGGGCTTGATCCCTGTTCTGTCTCCAGTCTGAATATTCTGGATGTGTGTCGTATTGGTTAGTGTGTGCCAGTTGGGGCAGATCTTCATGAGGGAGACTTAAGTTTTGCTGCATTACAGTGCGTGCTGTTGCATAATTTCTGGCATTGTAAATCGTGACTGCGTTAAAGCTATTATTGGTTCTTGGTATTTCGACAGCAAGAAACGATGCATTTGGTATATTGATCTGCAATCCAGAATAGCCAGTTTTTGTTGAAACTTCATTCATTTCAACATTTCTTTTATTTTCTGCCTTGGTAGAGTGATCTGCCATTGTAAAACAGGGCTTTTGTCGATTTTTTTCGGCCAGCTCCAATATCCTTTTCCAAAACAACTTCTAGATTTTGTTGAAAGCATTTTAGAATTCCACATGTTATTGCCGAAACTAAAACAGCTATGATCACAGTTGCGACTTTGCATGTAATTGAATCTGGATATAGATAGAAATGAGAGTTTTAAGGTAGAATGCTACACCAATTTTTTGTTTTATGGATCTATGATTTATCCTTTCTAAACAATGGTTTCAGCATTGAAAGGCTGATATTAGCTCTTAATTATTTTATATGAATTTTTTGGGATTTTTTCCAAGAAAATGAAAAAAATTATTTTCATCCAAATTAGATGCTTTCTTGTAAAAATTTTACTGTAAATGAATGCATCACATGAATACCTAATAAAATATGAAAAGAAAGTCTGGTTAGACTTTTTTAATTTTTTTTATTACGGAATATAGTACAAAATACATGTATGTCAAAAAATATAGAATAAAATGAAAGGTATAACAAAACATTTATTGACAGAGTTCTCGGACAAAATGCGTTTTGTCGGACCCTCGAAACCAACTGCTGCCTTCGGCCTTACGGCCTCAGGCAGACATTTGGTTTTTGAAATCCGACAAAAAGCATGTTGCCCTCGAACTCAGTCAATAAATGTATAGTATTTAATGTGAAGGAAGTCACTGTAACTCCTAATATTTTTGAAGACAGAGCTTAACAGCTTTAAAAGTAAAACAAATAGACAATTGCAATTTATTTAAAATCATTTGAATTTCCCTTTGATAGTTCCTCTTTTATCCAAAGACGCCTGGCTGAAGGGTGATGCATTTTGTGCACTTGTTTTATAGCTGTGAGCTGTGTCTGAATAAATGGATAACATTGTCATGACTTTCACTGAAATTTAACCCGATTTAAAAATATCATTTTCCTGTACAGCACCGACCGGACACAACCTAACACCAGAGCGAACCCGGAGCCGACCCCGGGTTCGCTCCCAGGTTCGCTCGGGGTCCGCTTCGGGTTCGCTTTCAGAAATCTTGGGACCGCTCCGGGTGCGCTTTGGGTTCTCTCCGGGTTCGCTCCGCGTTCGCTCGGGGTCAGCTCTGGGTCTGCTAGAGCGAACCCGGCGTTCGCTTCCTGGGACCGCTTTACGCACTGTTGCGTGAAGCGGACCTCGCTTTAATCTCATCGCCAGTAAGCCCCGCCCCTTGTATATTTCAATACAGTAATGGTATTGTGGAACGATCATTTTTGTTTATGCGACGATGAGGACATGTACATTGTTCTTGTAAAAAGGGATATAATGGAGAACATTGATAAATTTTCTAAACTTCAACTGTACATTGACGTAGATTTACATGTACATGAATAAATGATTTCCGTGTTTTCTCATCCGAGAAATTCGAACTAATTTAACAGCGGGTTAAAGGCATTTATTTTTCTTAAGTTATAACGAGAAAACAAAAAAGAAGAGGAAGAAAAGAGTGTTGAATTGATTTTCAGTGAATCGAATGGTTTACAAGTGAAACTGACGAAAGAAATCTAAACTAAATACCTTTTAAATTCATGCTTTATATAGTTTAAAAATACATTCGTGATTCCTTACGTTTTGCTAAATCGTAGTTTAAATGTTTGCTTAACACGTGAATTATGATACCGCATATATAAAAAAACATGTAAATGTAACCTTCTGTACATCTGATATATTAAGATTTCATTTATAGTAGCTACACATTAAAAGTTCGTAATAAATATTTACCGGACATTTTCTAAAAAAAATTACACTGTATATTAGAACTTTTTCAGGGTCAGAATTTTGGAGCGAGTATAATTTTTACCAGAATGAAGAAAAAGGCAAATAATAATTGTTCTCCATACCCGATAAGAATATATTAATATATGCCCCCTATTTAACACACGCATTGTCTGTAAAAAAATTCTAATTATTTAATCATTTTATTTATGATTTCTCAATTTACGTGTTACATTAAATTATTCAAAATTTACATCAAAATTATTGTTCTTCTTAATCTTCTTGGGCATGAAAAAAAATGCGTGTATATGAAAATGTTCCTTCTGGACGCACAGATTGAAGTCATTCCGCCCTAATGGTATTATCAAACTGAATGACTTCACTAGAATGAACGTGAATTAGACCCAATTCCTGATGATACTTAGCAAGATTATTCTTTCAATTTAGTGTAACTCTACAGTTAGTTTGCGTAACCAACTCTCTAACAACCCCCATAACTATGTATTGCTTACGCCTTAATTAATTATTTGTTCAAAAATAATTAGTCATTTCAAAATTTGTAATAGACAATAATTCATATGTTAAAATATTTTTCTATATATCATATTTCTCTGATTATTCTTTGTCAAGTATAGTTAAGCCATTTTGAGAGAATGAAACAATGTACGATTTACTAAATGTTGTGATTATTTAGCGTAATTAATTCGTTCAATTATGTAAATCGCACTTTACCTGAGTATACCCCGATAAACCCGACGTATTTCTCCTCTTTTTGTCAGGAAAAATTGTAATACCAATTGATTTCCATTATTAAACTTTGACTGATGTATTTACCCAATTTTTTTTTACCATATTGACTTTAAATACTGGTATAAAAACTAAAGAAAATAAAAACGTAAATATTCGTGTATAATTCTATTAAATTGGAAAATTAAAACATATAATTATTTAATTGCTTAAATAAAAAAGATAATAAATATATAAATATAAAATACAACCCGGGAATTAAAATAAATAAATATTAAATAATATTTTAATTATCATAATAGATTTACACAGCACAATCACAACGTTTTGCTTGTATGTACAGTGTTTGGATTTATCACGAATTAAACTAGAGGTACTGTGAGCAATGAGCTCACTAAATGATACCCCCCGCCTCCATTTAGTAACATGTATAATGGCAAAGTCCATGTTTTGCAGTGGCCGGGAAACCCAAAATATGTGTCGGATCTAAAGTAAAATAGCAGGTGCACAATGGCAATATGTAATAAAGATTCTGTGAAAGTTTCATCAAATTTCATTCAGTGGTATGAGAGGAGTTGCGGATAAGAGATAGGTACCCCAAAGCGTAACAGACGGGCGGACGGACAGACGGACGGACGGACAGACGTACAGACGGACGGAATTAACGATTACTATATACCCTCCCACTTTTCAAGCGGGGGGTATAATCAACATGTTCGATCTTATATCCCAATCGACAGATCAATATGCTATTTTGATTGGTTGATACGCTGACTGGTTAATCGCTTATCCTGATTGACAGCTCTGTAAAGAAATACCGAACCCGCGTTCGCTCTCTGGGACCGCTAATAAATTTGGGGTTCGCTCTCTGGGTCCGCTTCGGGTTCACTCGGGGTTCGCTACGGGTTCGCTTTTGGGTCCGCTCCGGGTTCGCTCGGGGTCAGCCCTAGCGGACCCCGAGCGAACCCGGGGTCGCTCTGGGTTCGCTTTCTGTTAGGTTGTGTCCGGTCGGTACAGTATATAAAAAAAAGAGTGGAGGTCTTCGAGATTACGTGGTCACGGGCTAGGTTCACACCTGACTTTAATCAAAATCTACTTTTCTTACCAGTTTCGGGCAGAGTTTCGTGTAAATTGATTAATTTCCTTCAATCGTCCGCCAATTTGAACTGATTGTCGTATAAAATATGCAATAGACAAAAAAGCGCTGAAAATGACGATTCTCAAGTATATAAGATAGAACAAGTTCTGTGCAGTTTCTGATCATGACCCCTCAAGATTTTCCGAAGAGGGCAACTGTCCTAGATACAGTCTTATTAGATTCAGTATACTGTGCTTTTTAGAATTGCTATTTTTTGTGATTTTTTTTTTTGTTTTTTTACATCGTTTTGAAACCAAGTTCCTAAGGAAATAAGGAACTAGCAATGGTCTGTTAAAATGATTTTAATTTAAATAATCAACTATTTCTTTTACTTTTGTAATTTTGAGATAATAGTCGTTAAACTCAGTTTCAAACATTGATTCTAAAACTATGAGGAATTCCGAATGACAACCTTCCCATTAAATATGATAAAATTAAGATAAAAAAAAACACCATCACATGAAAAACCACCTTTATATGAAATATAGGCTGTCCGTAAAATATCAAGCTGTGCAGACTGTAGTAACTTCACTGAACTACCTACATATGACGTCATAATAGAATATGAGGTCAAGTCACTGCATTCTTGAGCTAACATGACGGGGAAAGTGTCATAATTTGTACACCGCATGTAGATTTATTTTGGGGAGTTGTTGTTTATTTCAAGTGTTAGGACTGTTTTTAAGCTCCAATGTGCTGTAATGAAGTTGAACATTAGAAATTTCAATATTCCTATTCCTTTTGCTTGTCCGATATGCACATATTCAAACAATAGAGAAATTTTGTGCGTGAAACGCTCCCCTTACACGTCCGTGGACAGAGTTTGAATTTAACAATCGTGTTTACATTGGACTGGCAAAGTGATAACCAAACATAAATTGAAGATATTCTGTGTGAATCTACAATAGAAGTATGTCCTCTAACTGAATTTTGCTGGGGGATTGTGTGTAGTTTATCCATTGTTGCATAAATCGCGATAAAGAGTGGAAAACACCCTCTCTTATGTTGGTAAGTTAAATTTCTCGTAAAAATTTTTCTAAACGAGTAAAAGTTAAATCTGCCCCCAGCACTTTCTATGTACCAGAGATCGCGGTGAATTAATCTACATGTATGTAACAAACTTTGCACAATATTTTTGTTTTGCACTTGTGCCGAAGCTATTTTTGTGCAACATCTAAGAATATCAAAAATCTCCTTCACGTGATCAAACTGTCATGTGACGTCACAAAAATGCTTTATTTTAATACCTGATTAAACTATTATGTCAAGTTGACTTCAATTTAAACAAGGATTACATACTGAAATTAAAATCTAGCTCAAGATAGAATGTTTAATTTTAAGGCTTTTTAAAGCCTTCAACCCTTTATCAAATTTGCAAAACCCAAACATTTTTAACTTCCTAATTAAATCGTCCATGTCATTATGTTAGCACAGTACTTGTATTACATAAACGCTTTATGCAAATAAATTGTCACGAACAGAATATACCCATTCTTGTTAAATTTTCAGATATCTCTGTATATTTGTTCTTACACTGTTCAGATAAAGGACCTAGTTAAAACAAGATCCCCATGGGTTACAACCTCACCTTAGTAAATTTCCCAAAATGTAATACATTGTGTGGCCCAACCCTATGCCCGGGGGGTTGATGTAATATAAATAGAATCTAAGTTACTCTGGAATTCATCCAAATAAGTTATATGGTCCAGTATTTCTGGAAAATTTTTTTTGACATATTTCAATGTAAAACTTGGATTCCCTATTTTGCCCCCTTCCCCTTTTACCCCTGAGGATGTCATGCTTTGAACAATTTAGAATGTTCAATATCCCAGTATACCTCCACATAAGTCTCAACTTTTTTTACCCAGTGGTTCTTGAGAAGATTTCCAAACCCGTATATCAATGTAAAAATTGGATTTTCTTTTTCCCCCCCCCCCCCCCCTTTTCCGAGGGCCAGGATTTGAACAATTTAGAATAACACTATCCCAGAATGCTTCCACATCTTTTTAACTTTCTTGGACAAGGGATACTTTTGAAGAAGATTTTTCGTTTGGGGTCCAAAACATAACAATATGAAACTTGGAATTCCTATTTGGTTCTACTTACCCAGGTGTTGATGGTTTGAACAATTTAAATCTGGACTACACCAGAAGCTTTCACATAAGGTTCAATTTTTATGCGCTGTTAATCTTGAGTAAACTCTGCACTACCAGGATGCTTCCACAAAAGTTTCAGTTTTTGGCCTAGTGGTTCTAGGGAAACGATTTTTAATAACCCCTAAATGTACGCTGGGTGATCAGAAAAACTCAGTTGAGTTTCAGCTCAGGTGAGCTGAAAAAAAACTTTAATTTTTTTTAAAAAAAAAACTAAACCGAAAGCCCTTCAAACTTTGTTTTCAGATTTTAGGCTAATGTTAGTTGTAGTGTAATACGAATCCTTTATATGTCCGTATATTGATCGATTCTCTTTCCTTTTTTTAATGAAATCGCAGATGATCTTATCTTTTTCATACATTATGTAAGTTTGGTTCAAAATTTTATTACACTTATTTTCATTACTTTATTACAGTGAAGTACTAATATTTATTTGAATAAACGTAATATTTTGTCACAGAGTGAAAGGACGTCAAACTCACATTCACAGGGTGAGAGTTCCATGAAGTCAAAAGTATGGCAAAAATTTTGATTTTCGTCCTTTATAAAATAAGGGGTTGTAAAAGAATATTTTATTGTCTCTGTTAGATTAAAAATACTAAGCTAACCATCATGACAGAGACTAAATCTGCAAAATTAAAAATTCTGGAAATGCATATTTTTTTTATTATTATACAAAGTTTTCAATTTCAAAATCGCTATAACACAATTAGCCAATGTGTTTGGATGAAGAAGACTTTTTTAAGTTCATAGTTTTATTATAAAGTCACAGCAAAGGTAGCAAACAATGGTACATGAAAAGTTCAATTACAAAGTTCTCGGACCCACAAGATGGTGAAAGCTCACATAGTCATTGCATCACATAAGTCTCAGAGCTAAGTTCGTAAAAGCTCTCATGGTCCGTCTCGGAGCTAAGATGTTAAAAGCTCTCAAAGTCCGTCTCGGAGCTAGGATGGTAAAAGCTATTGATACTCAGTGCGCGCATCTTTTGTACTAGAAGCTGCATCATAGGGTTTACATATTTGGTAATAGCAAATAGTTAGTTAGAGTGTCACTTCATTAATATTAATATTGTCCGCCCCTCACTGAAGCTCTGTCTCCCATTTCCTTATAGGAAACGGCAATGTCCTCTGTTTACATTAACATTATGCATCTTGCACATTCTTCAGTTAATTAGATGGCTGCAGCTCTGCACAAAGGGTGATTGGAAGTGTCAATGCTCGAGAACAACACATCGTAAAACTAATTGTCCGTTAAATGAAGACGCTCTGTTATTGCATTCTATCTCCCAGAGTTTGTAAACAAGTTAGTAATTAAGATATTATTGTCCGTCGCGCTACACACCGAGAGTATCAATTATAATTCATAACACAATATTAAAACATAGATAATTGTACTGTACAAATTAATATATCAATTAAACTTATAATTTATACGGTCATTGTGTTACATCGCTTAGCTAAGAAAACGTAGCAGCTAATCGTTGTTATTTCAGCCTGCCAACAGCGCTATATTGAGGAAAAATATAGGGCAAAAAAAATTAACATTTAATAAACAGAAATTTAAAAGATTTGAAGCTGAATATGCATTTTATTTCGCACGGTGGATCTTGTTTGCTCTATTTTCAAAAGCAGTCTCTTAAAATACATTGTACATGTATATAAGTATTAATTAAATTTTATTCTGATAGCAAAAAACAATTATGATTTTGTTGTGTACTCAAATATCAAATCCATGTTTTATTCCTTTCTTACATGAATACATGTAAATCTAAAATGAGCGTGAATCAGTGTTTTTCTAAGGGAGTTCTCTAATTTAAAGAAAATTAGTGTCAGAATTAATTGCTAGAGAATTAATTGAAGAAAAAAAAAAATTTTAAGATAATAATGATACTCCAATTATTATTTATTTGAAAAGAACCAAGTATAATAGGAACTATATGCCATTTAAAACTGTACAGCATCGGGTTTGAAAACACACCCACGTTTTCAATAGACGAATTTCACATTCCTAAGAGTTATCTCCCGTTGTCGGCGTAACGCTCATTTTTTGCACTTTGTCCTTCGTAAGTTACCTATTAATATTTTTAATCTTCAAAAGTTATCGGACTATTTCGATCTGTACCTGTATTGCCAGAATAGGGGGCAACATGAAAAATGTAATGAACATTTTCATAAAGATTTAGATACTGACCCATAAAGTTGATAAGGTTATAGAGGGAAAACAGTGTCTTATGCCGGTTGACCCCAGATTGGCCCCGCAGAGAGGAATAACTTTTGTAAATGTGAAAGTCGTCTATGGTAAACAGTAAAAAAATAATTTTAAAAAGTAAGAAAACTTTTAATACACAGTTGTAGTTTAACAAGTAAAATCATGAATTTTTATTTAAACGAAAAATAACTAGGACATGTTTAAAATGATTCTAAAAGATAAGAAAATTATCACAGGGAACATCTAAAACAGTTTACGAGAAAAAGTTTACACAAGAAAGAAAAAGAATAATAAATATTTTTTACGCAGGAAACATTGATTATGAACAAATAGCTCGTGATTTGCTACAACACATTACTAGGAAGTAAAAAAAAAAAAAACAAAAAAAACAAGGAAACATTTTAAATAAGTTGAAATAAATTCATACTGAGTTTAAAACAAAGTCTAAGGAACACCTAAAAGTTAAGCGTTTTCTGTACATTTTATGCATTTGTTTGTAAGGTCGAAATTATTTTTTTCTCAAAAACCTTCAAACTTTTAATGCTTCTACATGTGCTATAATTTACGGGATGATGATATAAAAAACATTCTGCAAAGATTATTTTTTTTAGGAAAATATAGTCTTTTTAATTTTAAAAGGAACCAGATTACACATGTCGATAGGGGGCCAGCATTACACTCAAAATAATTTTTCCACATGTAACAGGTAAACTTCGAAGAATTTAAATGGTCTATGAGAATTTCATTCAACTAAAATGGAAGGTGAAGTTACTTCAACAAAATAATTCATTTTCATAAATGAAATCCATTGATTTATTTTCAAACGAAAGAAAATTTAAAAGAACTCTGTTTGAAAATATCCGAACTTTAGTGTGTAAAAAAAAAAAACCAAATAATTCATCGCATAACGCACAAAATCATCCATAACTAAGCAGGCAAATACATTATTAGTTCTATATATTAAACAAATGAAGTAATCAAGGTTTATAAATGAAATTAAAATATATCTTAACAATTGTTATGGAACACGTCAGTCAAAATGAATCCTATCAGAACATTATTGAATTTACAAAAATGGACACAAGCCATTCTAAAGATTTTACGAATTAATATTCTACAAAGCCCAGTAACATCAATTCAAATGTCGTTAACCTTTTCGGTTCAATCATTGATAATTCTTAGATGTTCTTGCCTGAAGTTAGAGGCATACATAGCATAGGCATATGAGAAAAAAAAATTAGGTTTATGGTAGGGACTTATGACAATGGAAATATAAATTTGATAAATATCATTCGATTTGTAAGTCTCACTTAAGCTGTAGTTAATCAATGCAATTTATTAATAAGATTAAGGAAGTTCATTACTTCTTGACTAGTGCACCATATTGAATGATTCTCTCATGATACATTTTAATCTCCCTTCTCTCTCTCTCTCTCTCTTCCCCTCTCTCTCTCTCATGCTCTAAAAAATACCACATGAGACTAGTTCGTTTTCAGGAGATCTCTTATTTAATTGATGAAATCTTTTTATTTAAAAAACAAGAATAAGAAAAAGATGCAAACTAGTGCAAAACATTTTATTTTCAAATCACCATATTGCATGATTCTCTCATGATACATTTCAATCTCTCTCTCTCTCTCTCTCTCTCTCTCTCTCTCTCATGCTTTAAAAAATCCCACATGAGACGAGTTCGTTTCATGACTTCCTACATTATATCGATGGCATTTTTTATCAAAAACATGGATAAAGAAAAAAATTCAAACTATTACGAAACATTTTATTTTCAAATCACAATAATGCATGATGAAGTAAATTATATAACTGTTTATGAATTGTGTCACAAAACTTTATAATAAGCTTTTTATGTTTGCAATAATCTTTTCCTTTTACATTCTCTGAAAACAAAACACAAGGCAAGAAATATGATCTGAAAAGCAATGGCTGCATATAGACCTATTGAAAAATTATCCACAACCGAAATTACATTTGATGATACAGTAAGAGAAATAGAAGTGGCGTAAAACAACACAAAGTAAAGTATATATACAACTTTTCTAGACGAAATATGACAAAATGACCAAGAATGGCAGAAAAATATATTTGCAACAACACCAACTAATAGACTTGATACAAAACTAGCTTTCTTTGTACAGTTTTCATAGAAAATGTGTTTTTGTTTTAGTTTTCGAAAACAAAGTATGGTTAAGACAATAAACATAAGAAGATGACCTATAAAAACATACAAGGCTGGATTCCATCCAACAACAGATGCAAATGTGCCAAACATGACGATTCGAATAAAAATTTCAATACCTCTCTCAAACAACAGAGCAAGTAAATAAGCAATATTGCGCCAAATAGATACACATGTATTTTTGTGCGATTGAGTAAGAGTTCTTTTGGAATGTTCCAGTCTTCGGTCTTCGTCTTTATTCAGGTACTTCGTGGCAAAAAATACACTTATTAGGGAAAAAACT
>NW_026925030.1:0-25048 GCF_032062105.1 Saccostrea cuccullata
AACAGAGCGGGGAGTTGACCCGGGCCAGAACCCACCGTGTTTGTGTTTGTATAGATGTTCAATGTTAAAAATACTTGTAAAGCACACCCCTATACGGTTACTTTATTATCATTTTTCGTCATAGAAGAGTATGGGAGGTACATCAACACATTTTCCCCAAAGAAGCCATCAACCCTCTTTACTTCATTCCTTGCCAAAGTTGCACTGTTTCTAGCCTCTTCTTCAGATTTCAAAATGGGGCTTTCATTGTACGGATATGACTTTCCCACTTGCCGCAACAACACCAGGTTCTTTACAGTATAGGCAGCCATTAAGGCCATTACGCTGTGTCATATTCAATACATGTGCACTTGCTTGCAAGTCAATAATTGCTGAATATTACTGATTAGTTGAAATGCATTTTTTTTGCCCCCCCTACTCTGTCTATGCGTATTAAGTGACCAAACTAAACATGTTAAGAGTATAGTTATGATTAGCAATGGTGGCTCTTTCAAAATTGTGAATGCCATGATGTCTAGTTTAAAACGTGAACCTAATTCAATCTTTGGAAAGTTGTTGCATGATGCTCAGGTGACCTAAAAGGCCCATGGGCCTCTTGTTCTTAGGGCCTCTGCAGTATTCAGATGGATAGATGGTTTTCATATTGCCTCTCATCTTTTAAAACGCAATTTTACCATGGATCTGATACATTTAATCCATTCTGACAAGTGTCAACGTCTTCTTTTTCATATCTGGCCAATCGCTTGATGTAATCTTGAACAGAATCCATTTTTATGATATTCGACGTCAGTTGAAGGATCGGAGTTCCCTGTATTTAGGATCTTTTAAAATGAGTGATCTAAGGTCCCCATTATTAACTATATTTACGTCACCTGTAATAGCGTGCCTAGCAGGACAATAGTTATAGGGGGATATGTAATAAAAAAAAATCATCTTAAGAACAGCAACGCCATTAATATTATATATCATATTAATTCAAAAGCATCCTCAGGAAGTTTTTTTTTTCAAAATTATAACCACCATCCCCGAACCAATTTAATATTTTAACTTTTCAATAACGAACAGATTTCTGCTTTTTCCTAGCTAAATGCTTAGATGAGTGATGTGGCCCCTGGACCTCTTCTATAATTACATGTACTTGTGACAAGAATAAAGAGGTGTTCAGCTTGTGATATTTAGGGAATAACTATCTTCTAATTTGGTATTTGCGACCGTTAATGCTGATTTAACGGTCGCAAACTGAGTTTTACAGGTGACGCGTAACGGAGCCGGTAAAACGGATGTTTGCAACCGTTAAATCAGCATTAACGGTCGCAAATATCAAATTAGAAGATTAGTTATTCCCATTCTAATGCAATCCATGTATTTTGTTTGTTGTTTACATCTTATTTTTTTGAGTTTTATTACATGAAATACGTCATGGGGCATTGTGTTTTTGCGTCGCTCTCTTATGACGTCACAATGAAAAAACTTTCACGCTTGTTAATGCTCGTTTTACTGCTTCAAACATCAGTGCATTAGCCAATCAAAACGTGTTTTACTAAACAATTGCATTAGAATTCTAGATTTATTACGTATTTCTTTCCGGCTACGAATTGATCTTGACGATGCGATTAAAAAAAAAAGTGCAAGTAAAATAAATTTAACACAAAGAAGAAAATAGAAACACAAGGAAATGAAAGGGTAAAATTATAAGGTTTAAATTAAATTAAATGTAATTAACTCTGTGAATCGCAAATGAAAGTTAAAAAAAAGTTCTCATGAAATATGTTTAGACATTTTGCTAAACAATTTAAAGAACAGCAAGTTAAATATTTACGAAATCTTCGCCCGCGTGGCGCAGTCTTTAGAGCGTCTGCTCTAAAGTCGCGAAGTAAGGAGTTGATCCTTCTGTCGCGGGTTCGAATCCCACTGTGGGACATGGAGATCGATTTTTCAGATGAGACCGTATAAACCGAGGCCCCTTGTCATAGAAGGTGCTGGCACGAAAAGAAATCCCTCACTGCTCAATGGATCCGAGTGAGGAGCATAGGACAAAATTTGTAGCTCTCCACCGACAAGTGTTGGCGTTTCCATATTAGTGAAAAATTCTTACGAGGGACGTTAAACAGCATACCATCAATCATTTACGAAACAAAAGTAAGAATTAACATAAAAACACCTACATGTAAAAAAAATAATAGGGTAAAGAGTTGTAGAGGATGTATATTGTTTAACGTCCCTTTCGATAATTTTTCACTCCTATAGAGACGTCACCGTGTGCCGGTGAAGGACTTCAAATTAAGTCCTACACTCGGCACTTTCTTCTTTAAATCGTGCCAGCGCCTATCGTGACACAGGACCTATTTTTCGCTGGTCATATCCGAAAGACCCTTGACTTTCACTTCTAATACCGTTCACGGTAGCTCAGTCGGTAGAGCGCTCGCTCCGTGATCGGGAGGTCGTGAGTTCGTATCTCGACCGCAACTGACCTAGTCGTTAAAGTGGGTAGCAACTGTTCCTTCGCCATGCGCTCGGCACTTTGAAGTGAAAGTTGCGGGTCCTTCGGATGAGACCTTAAAAACCGAGGCCCCGTGTCAGCGGCAGGCGTTGGCACGATAAAGATCCCTCACTGCTCAATGGCCCTGAGTGCCGAGTAAAGGTCAAAATTTGAAGCCCTTCACCGGCATACGGTGACGTCTGCATATGAGTGAAAAATTCTCAAGAGGGACGTTAAACAATATATATGTACAATCAATCAATCTAACGCCGAGAAAAATTGTATTAGCTGTCGGTGCAATGGAGCCTAAAGTTTCTATTCAAAAATTTAACTGTTTGCATTAATAAAACTATTTAAAACGACAATAACGCACTGCCTGTACAAACTGTGTGTGTGGGGTTGTTGTTGTTGTTGTTGTTTTTTTTTGGGGGGGGGTCTTTTTTTAAGGTCTCTCGTTCCTCTTTCGATGGTTACAAATGATTGCTCGTTTCTTTGAAATTTACAGGAGTACCGTTTTAAATTCATGAAGATAGCAAATCGCTGTAATGATTATAAGTAAGAACCATAACTTTGTATTATATGTTGTTTAGAGTTATGGCACTTGATTAAAACTGAGTCTGCAAGCAGCCATGTGTTGTTCAAGTGATGGGTCATAGAATCATAGTATAATCTCGGGAATCCATTAATCAAGGCTGCTACAATTGCTTGAAGTAAATTTTCAAATATAACATTTTTTAACAAATGACTTCTATTTTCATTTTTTAAACAAATCAAAATGATTTCTGGAAGACTGTTCTCTTAATTTCTTGTTGCACAGGAACCTGATAATCAAAAGAATGCTTGATTAATTTCATGTAACAAATCAATGAAGTTTTCTCTTTTCAAGTACCCCCAGATTCCTGCCAAATGTCAATCGAATGCGCCTTCTTTATAGTCACGAAAAATGTCTATTTATTATTGAATTATTAAAAATGCATTTAAAGAGAACATGACAGTTACAATTCTCACGTATTCATTAAAGTTATTTCCGATACTTTATTAATTAGAAATTTGCACAAGTTGTTTGTAATGAAAATAATTCAATCAATTATTTGATGAATGGCATGAGAGATTTTTCATTGCTCCGTTGAAAATCAATGAATTTAACTGCATTCTACATTCATTTTATTTATTTATTTTGAAGTAATATATATATATATATATATATATATATATATATATATATATATATATATATATATATATCGTCAGATCTGATATGAACTCGGAGTCGATCAAGGGTCGGAACTCGGACACAGATACCCTCCCCCCTCCCCCACATACATGGTTGGTGCCAGGACCTTCGTTTTTCATATAAATATATCTTGTGACAATACGTTGATATGCTTCCAACATTTTTTAACCGAAGACCTTGATCTTAGATTTTAACACTTTTCCAAACAAACTTGAATCTTGCCCATAAAATGAACCGTTGTTGTCGGGCTTAGTTTGACTTACTTTTGAAAAACTTGGAACCTTTTCCATAACTTATACACTGTTGGTGTCGTGCTAGATTTTCATAATTCACTTGTATTCTTCAAGTGAAAATACCCCTCTTTGGATTCCAAATTTACTTTTTTACTTCATGGTCTTGACATTGGATCTAACCTACTTTTGAACAAAATTATCTCGGTCATAACCTATCGAGTGTTTCAGAAACAAATACCGGTATTGTTTTCTTTATTTCATCACGTACTATTCTTTTTACGGTGCTGCTTTGTTGACAATATCATAAGGGAAAACTGAAAGAAAAGCGAACATTCCGTTTATTGTTTATTTACGCCCCTCTTGAGAATTTTTCACTCATATGGAGACTAATATTAGGTAAAACATGGTAACGAGGGGTAATCAAAAAGTTAGCAAACTAATTGAATAACTTTGCTCTGCTCTTATTTTGTATATTTGTTTAATGGACGTTGAGATTGAATACTGTTCGTTATTTCCATATCCTTCTTCCCTACAAGAAACAATATTTGGTTTTAATGTTGATTATATTTTAAATTAATCCTCCCCGATTTTAACGCACATCAACCACCGTTCTGCGCATGCGCGAATCACGTGATATTGGCGGTCACGTGACCCCCTTCGTAGCGTTCTGTCACTTAAAAAGTTAAAAGATTTTTCAGAGTTTTATATTTCTTTCCATGTGAGTTAATTTTTATGACAAGAACAGTTAATTTGTCAGAAATGGTCATATCTCGGCAACAGAACGGGTGGATAATAACATCCTTTCCAAAAATAAGCATGGCGACCATTAAAACACAAATCTTCTGTCTCAGGAGAGACCTTTATTCAAGGTGGATAGAGAATGGGTGCATCCTTTTTATCATATCTAATATGTTTAAAATCTAAAGTAAACGATATCTTAGGTATTTAATACTCCTATCGTTGTTCAAATATTCAACTATTTTTCAAAGTGCTAATTGGAGGTCTTTGATAGCAAATTGCTTAATTTAAAATACATATCTTTTCAAACATGCTTTCACTGGGCAAGATGACAAGTATCATTTTTAACCATCAGCCTTCCTTCACTAAAACGATTAATCCAATCATTAATTGAATTTATAGGAACTCATTTATCTCAATAAACTGTGTACAAATTATTGTATGATACTGTAGAGGGATTTCTAAGATATTACAATAAATTGTACAGTCGTTCGACTGAGACAACCATTTTTCGTCACAAGTGACCTAAATAGTGACGTCATTTTCACATTGTGACCTCAGAAACAAGGAGAGAAACTTTATTCAGCATACGCTATTTATAGACCTTGTGTATGGCTATGTGTGTACCGAATTTCATTCTAATCTGAATTGTGGTTTTGTAGATATAGAGATAGCTTGGAAACTTTTTGATCACCCCTCGTACTTGGAGTTCTTCAATGGTTTGTGATTTGATTTCCCCCCAAAGTTATTGTGTTGTAGTGTGGTGTGAATGTGTAAGGGAACGGATGTATATGGAACCGCTTGTAAGTGCGCATGCGTGAGAGAGCTATCGTCTGTTCGTCGGAGAGAGAACACATGGTTTGAGAAGAGTATGGAAGGGAATTACCGCCAAAAGTCTATGTATCTTGCTTTTATTCTTATTCTGCCTACTTCTTTATGCTTTGTTATTGTTGTAATTATATGTCGCTTTATTGTTTTCATATTCGTCTTTATTACATTTCACTTTGACTTTTATCCTTCTTCATTTTGCCCTTACTTCTATGTTGCTTTATTCTTGTAAATTCATTTTACTTTCTTTTAAATTGATTCAGTTTCTTAAATGATTATCTCTATTACGAACGTGAATTCAATCACACAAAGAATGAAGCATATTCAATGAAGACGAATACAAGTTGTCAAAATTTAGTGCCGCATTATAACGCTAGGTGGCAGGGGTGTTCGCTACGAGTGTTGGTAAAACTAGGTAAGCAAACCCGGGCCGGGGTTATTCGAGATTTTTCAATTTTCTGCCTTAATACTTTATCAATCGAACTTAAATTTTCAAATGATGTTTGTTATAAGTTCAGGTATGTACCCGATAATGCCACTCACTCGGAAGATGGTAATATTTCCCCTGGAAGACTGTCTACATAGTGATGCTTCCTTCGGAAGATTATACAGTGAGACTTCCCCCGGGGAAGTTTCAATATATAGCTAGTCTTCCGTGGCAAATCTCGCTGTATATAGCAATTCGTCCCCCTTCATAGCAACCCCTCCCCCGAATAGTTTTTTTTTTAAATCGTAAAAAAATGTTTATATACTAACGTTTTCAGTTTTTGAAGAAAAGTTATCCGTCCTATATGAATAAATTTTTTAATGATATCATTTTAATAGTGGTTAATAATTAAATCATTTTAACCATTTAGTTAAACATATATAATTTTCACGCGTATTAATGGATAATGACTCCCCCCCCCCCCCCCCTGGACGCAGCTCCCCCCCCCCGGGTGGAGTCGCCCGCTTGGCACTGTGGTTACGGCGTCTGCTCTAGAGTCACGAAACACAGTAGTAAGGATTCGATCAATACGTCGTGGGTTCGAATCATAGTCCCACTATGGGACGTGGAGTTCGGTCCTTCGGATGAGATCTAGACCGTATTATCCGAGGTCCCGTATCGCAGAAGGTGCTGGCCCGAAAAAAGATCCCTCACTGCTCAATGGCTATAAGTGCCGGGTATATAGGACACATTTGCAGCTCTCCATCGGCAAGAGGTGGCTTCTCCATTTGAGTTTAAAATTCTCCAATTTAAAGGGACGTTATACAATGTACAATCACACCCCCCAAGTCTCAATATATATACTGACTTCCGTCTGAACGACCTCCTATGGGGTAAGTTTCACCACATGCGCGGATCTAGAGGGGGGTCGGGGGTCAGCCCTCCCCCCCTGGAATTTACAAGGTTAAGAAATGTATATACTAAAGCAAGAAAAAAATTGCCTTGGATTCCCCCCCCCGGTAAACATGAATATATGTGAAATGGGTATGAAAAGTGAAGGATTTGAGGCAATAGAAGTCAAAGACTACAACCCCCCCCCACTCTACCCCCCCCCCCCCCCCCCCCCCCCCCCCCCCACGAAATAGGATTTTCACGTTTGGACGAGTTTAGGTTTTTTTGTTTTTGTTTTGTTTTGTTTTGTTTTTTCTTGCTTGTCAAGAAATTTCTGGGATTGGGTTTTTTTTTGACAGGGGTGGACCCCCCCCTAGAAAAAAAATTTCTGGATCCGCGCCAGCACCGGTAGAGGGGAGGGTGGCCACGAAACATTTTCCTAAACGTAACAGACTTTTTACTACTGGCAAAGTTCAGCGAAAGGCTTGTTGCCCCCATCCCTTACACTTTTTGTTGCAGCACTAATAGTCAATTTATATTTTAAAAGTCATGTACTTAGTGAGTAATATTTGGTACTGAAAAAAGCTGACGAAATCCCCCCTCCCTCCCCTTCACCACCACCAAATAGAATTTTCAAGTTTTAAGATTTTTTTTAGCTCCCCTGACTGATGTAAAATACGGTGCGTACTAAAGATATTTCTTTTCTTTATTGAAAAGTACTACATAACGCTCCTAACTCCTTTGCAAAGCCCCGTCCATAGAATCACACGCATGAGCAGTTACTATTTGTCGTGAAATAAAGTTCAGTTCAGTGGAAGGTCCTGAAAAACAAATCAATTTATAAGGGGTAACTAGTATCAAAATATTTAACATTTTTATGTCAATTAAACTGGAATTCAATTATCCAACAAATAACTTTAACAGAGTTATATTTTTTTCAGGCGAGAGAACAGTGACGTAGCATCGTTTTTAAAAATTCAAGCTAACTGGCTGAAAAGAACTTGACAAGCCAAAAAAAAAAAAAAACCCAAGGAAATTGTCCAAACTTGAAAATACATAGGCGTCGGAACCGTGGAGGGGAAGGGGGGCTTAGCCCCCACTTTTCTTTCCAAAGATAGACTTAGAACAGACATTGAACATTGCTGCGTAGGTTTAGCCCCCCCTTTCCATGGACACGATGCAGCATAGGTTTAAAATGGGGAAAGTGGTGGTGTTTTGGAAAAAAAAATTGGCACTGAGGTTCAACCCCCCCCCCCTCCACGAAATAGGATTTTTGTGTTTGGACAGTGGACATTTCTTTTTTTTTTTTTTTGGCTTGTCAAGTTTTTTTTTTGAAGTTCTAAAAAATATTTCTTACACTTTGCCCCCCCCCCGGGCCCCAACTTTCACTTTGTCCGACGCCATTGAAATCCTATTTCGGGGCGGGGTGGGTTTTGGGTTAGATTCAACTTCTTCTATAGTATCAAATTTAAATTTTTCCCTACTATACTACATTAACCTTATTTGACCCTTACCCTTACAGTGGGTCGGCTCTTCAATGAACATATTCAGCAAATTATATAAAGTTATGTCTGAAAAAAGAGGCCACTATTCCTGTGTGCCCAGAGAAAATAAATATGGAGTTTCCATCATTGGATCAGTTCAGAAGTTCGATTGATGAAGTATTAAGGCAGAAAATTGAAAAATCTCGAATAACCTCGGCCCGGGTTTGCTTACCTAGTTTTACCAACACTCGTAGCGAACACCCCTGCCACCTAGCGTTATAATGCGGCACTAAATTTTGACAACTTGTATTCGTCTTCATTGAATATGCTTCATTCTTTGTGTGATTGAATTCACGTTCGTAATAGAGATAATCATTTAAGAAACTGAATCAATTTAAAAGAAAGTAAAATGAATCTACAAGAATAAAGCAACATAGAAGTAAGGGCAAAATGAAGAAGGATAAAAGTCAAAGTGAAATGTAATAAAGACGAATATGAAAACAATCAAGTGACATATAATTACAACAATAACAAAGCATAAAGAAGTAGGCAGAATAAGAATAAAAGCAAGATACATAGACTTTTGGCGGTAATTCCCTTCCATAGAAGAGACTGAGAGAGAATATCTTTCTGCTTGGGTATATTTGTAAGTGTTATATGTGCTCCAGATTAAACATATGTGAAAATTACCTCGGTCGTCAGTTGGTTTAATCTTGCATAGGTTATATAACACTTCACTGGCGCTGCGAGCAATCGATTCTGCACGAAAATTTCTGTGTATTGAATTTCGTTGATATTTTTTCTCGTGGCGGGAATCTGTCAAAGTCCCACACGTGTATATACAGTAAATCTTGAAAATTGACTGACAGTTTGAATTAAGTTATCTGAAATTCTATTTATTCATTAAGTTATAATCATCACGATTACAAAGGCTAGCAGAATTATGTTTTTTGTGCATTTCGTTGAAAAAAAAAAATAAACACGTGGTGAGGCTAATCACCGGAAGATGCACTTGGTCGACCACATGGTATTGTAATACCGAATGAGTTTCTAATGCCAGTTAAAATATTGATTTAAATTTGAATTAAATTAAAGATTGGTTATTGATAGGATAACTTGTATTGTATATTTTGAAATAAAGTAAACACACAAATTTGTTTGTACATACCCCCCCCCCCCCCCCAGTAACATGATGTCAAAACACAGGAAGAGTCCATTCAAAATTAACATTAACACCTGTGCCTATGAAGATCTAAGAGTCCTACCAGGTGTGGGTCAGGTCATAGCTGACCGTATATGGGAACTAAGGAAGCAAGGCCCCATTGACTTGGAAACATTTGTGGGTATACCTAAACTAAGGGTCACACCAGAACTAGTTGAATGTGTAGATTTTCTACCACCATTGTGTATTGATCATAGCTACGCCAAGCCCACAAGTGATGGTATGGAGGATTACTTCACAGAGTTCCAGGATTACGAGGATCGTGGTGAAGTAAATACAGAGTTCAAGATGAGTGACTGCACGGCAAAGCCATCTACTCATCCTCGACACACAGCGACCCCTTTGTCGGAACCTAGGAGAACGCCACCATCAGGTGAAAGTAGCCGTGCATTGCACGCATACAATGGGGAGTCGACACCGACGGGTACTCAGAAGCGTTCTATACCTAACAATATGCGACCACATGGCAGTCACACTAAGTACAGATCAGGAGAGCAGGAAAATTCTTTGCATGACAATGAAGTGCAACGTCCAATTCCAGACCATATCAGGTTCCAGACACCTATGGTACAACGACGCACATTGCCTTCACCTCAGTTGTCGCCAACTTTCGTACGACGTCAACCAACAGTCTCCGAGAGCCAGGGGCGACACGAATCAAAACCTGTGTATCTGCCCAAAGCCTTGCGGTATGACGGGACCCCTAACTGGGAAGCCTTCTTTGTGAAATTCAGCAGATATGCAGATGTATCTCACTGGACAGCTACAGAGCGCAAAGATCAGTTATGTTGGTGTCTCGATGGAAAAGCCAGCGAGTTTTACACCAGTATTGTGAACAGAGACTATGGCATAGACTAATTTGAGTTAGTTCGCAAACTAGAAAAGCGTTTTAACTTTGTTGATCTACCAGAAACTCTTCAAGTCCAGTTTATGGGAGCCCATCAGAACACAGGAGAAAAGCTTGAAGATTGGGCTGACCGATTACTATCCCTAGCAATGAAAGCTTTCCGTGACCTGCCAGAAGAACATGTATACTCGCAAGCTGTATGGAGATTCTGTCAGGGATGTTGTGATAAAGAGGCTGGTCAAAATGCTGCAATGTCGAAACCAAAATCTATTGAGGACTCCATAGACAAGATCAAATGGTACCAGCACACTACCAAAGCTATTTATGGTAAACCCATTAGACGTCGAGAATTTTCTGAAGATTCTGAGCATGAGATTGATTCTGTGAGAACAATTAACGCAGCAGTGAAAAGTGACATGAATTTTTCTCCATCAGCACATCAATCAGATCAGCTAAAGTCTATGGAGGAACAGATCAAGATTCTTGTGGACAACATGCAGATGCTTCAAACAAAATTAAGCAGCATGGAGAATAAACAGAAAAGAAGACCACAAAATACGGAGACCCGTACATGCTACAATTGTGACAAACCAGGGCACCTAGCAAGAGATTGCAGAAAGCCTAAGAAGTTGAGGGCCCAGAATCAAAGAAGAAGTCAGAATACAAACGGGAGTTCACAGTCTGAGACGAGACCTTTAAACGAGAGTGGGCCGGGTCAACAGGCGTAAATCCGACCCGAAATACTACAGAGCGCCTGAAGAAAAATTGTGCTTCAGAAGAAAAGAGCCCAATATCAATGAGACATACATCAAGGAAACGCAAGAAGCATAGAAGACCTAGACGGAAAACATCAACTAGAAATCATACTTTCTATTCTGAAGATGAAAGCCCAGACGTACATAAAACTATGACCATTCTACAGTTGGGATCAGCTTCTATGCTGAGATTAAATGTAAAAGTGAACTCTACAGACATTGTTGCAGTAATAGACACAGGAGCAGAAGTCACTATTATATCGGATCGGGTGTATGAAAAGATGCAGATCAAACCACCTGTTAAGAAACGCACAGTCATGCATGGTGCAGGGCGTGATATGAAAATGGATACATTCATCATTGGTCCAGTTGACATCAAGATAGGAGCCCAAAGCTACCCATCTGAAATATACGTAGCACCTATGGATGATGACATGCTCCTAGGTTTAGACTTCATGCGTAGAAATGGAGTAGTACTAGATTGCTGTAGACAACAGATTATCATCAACTCTGACTCATTTCATTTGTCGTATGGGAAAAATAAGGAGGAGCCCCGAGTAGCAAAAGTCATTTTGCCTAGTAAAACGGTTTTACCACCGAATTCAGCAGTCCACATCAATGGCAAATTAACAGAAAAGTTTGACAAAGACTACGTAATTGAACCAAAAGCCGATATACCAGTCTTGATACCAAGATGCATGTACTCTGACCAAACATCTCAAAGACTCTGTTTAGTCAATGCAAGTGACAGGTACTACACCATTCACAAAGGAACTGTTGTTGGAGAAGCAGTTCAAGCTCAACCAGTCAACATATCAGTTGAAACAAAAACTTCCACATCAGAAATCCCAGACTATTTACGTCCGCTACTACAGAAGTCTGTCACTAACCTCAATAATAGTCAACAAGAGCAGTTTAAGAATTTGATAACAGAGTACCAAGATGTATTTGCTGAGAATGATTTTGATCTCGGAAATTTTACTGAGATAAAGCACACCATCGATACGGGCACAGCTGTTCCTGTCAAGCAGAGAATGAGACGAACCCCATTAGATTTTGTAAAAGAAGAAGAGACCTATTTACAGACCATGTTGAATGCAGGGATCATAGAGCCGTCAACGTCTGAATGGGCATCTCCGCCCGTACTAATCCGCAAAAGAGATGGTAAAGTAAGATGGTGCATAGACTACAGAAAACTTAATTCGGTCACCAAAAAGGATGTCTACCCCCTCCCACTCATAGAAGAATGTATTGACACCTTGGCTGGAAATGAATGGATTTCTAAACTGGACGCCAATTCAGCATATTATCAAATCAAAGTTAATGACTCGGATAAAGCTAAAACAGCCTTCATTACGAAATATGGCCTTTTCCAGTTTACGCGCATGAGTTTCGGACTCTGCAATGCTCCGTCAACCTACGCCAGAGTTATGAACCTTGTTTTAAGAGGATTAACATGGAATATTGTGTTAGCATTCTTGGACTGAAACTGAAGCCTGCAAAGTGTTTGATGTTTCAAACGGAAGTTGAGTTTTTAAGAAAAAAGGTCAGCAAGACAGGAATGGCAATAGGAGATGATTACGTTGAAGTGGTTAAAAAATGGCAAACCCCTAAGACTACAAAAGAAGTTGAAAGATTTTTAGGCTTTGCCAATTACCATAGAGCATTTATCAAGGATTATGCTAGAATATCTGGTCCTCTAAACAGAGTTACTGGTAAAAAGCCTTTTACCTGGGGACTTGAACAACAAGAAGCTTTTGACGATCTGATAAAAGCACTAACTTCAACTCCTGTTTTGACTCTTCCGAACTCCAGTGATCAATTCATTCTTGATACTGATGCATCAGATACAGCTATTGGTGCGGAACTTATACAGTTACAGGATGGAAGAGAACATGGCATTGCATATGGAAGTTACAGTCTTACGCCAGAGCAACGACGCTACTGCACCACCAGAAAAGAACTGTTAGCTATTGTGAGATTCACGAAACAGTTCAACCACTATCTGCTGGGAAGAGAATTCCGTGTAAGGACAGACCACAGTAGCTTAACCTGGCTCCTCAACTTTAAGGATCCACAGGGTCAATTGGCAAGATGGCTCGAAGTCTTGAGCCAGTACAACATGACTGTAATACATCGGCCTGGCAAGAAACATGGGAATGCTGATGCACTCTCAAGAGCACCAGATGCGAAACCCTGTCCAGAAATGAGGGCAACTATAGACCCATCCAAGCTTCCCTGTGGAGGATGCAAGTATTGTGTAAGGGCGCATAACAACTGGTCGAAATTCACTGAAGATGTTGATGATGTAGTCACTCTGGGAAGAAAGGCAGACACAAACGAAGTACATGCAGCTTTTTCCTGGTTGTTTAATGAAAATATTGAGTTTGAAGCGAGCCCAGAGGTGCAGTACACTTCAGTGGAAATTTCCTTTACAGATGATGAGTTTTCCATCACCATTGGTACGGATGAACAGCAAAGCAATCGCGCATGCATAGCCACCCATACTAGTGGGTTTGCTGGCATTGAGTACGCCCCAGAAGAACTGAAAGAGTTTCAGAAAAATGACCCAGATCTTAAATTGATACTGCCTTATCTGGTGTCAAATGAAACCCCATCTGAAGATGAAATCTTTATAAGCAGCAAGGCAGCAAAGAAATACTGGGTTAATTAAGAGATGTTTTTCATTGATGGTGAGGGAATACTGCGCAACAACCCAAAGAATGGTGGAGAACCAAGACTTGTGGTGCCAAAAACCTTGGTAGATGAAGTACTAGGACTATGTCATGACTTACCAGTTATGGGACATCAAGGTGTATCAAGAACATATCTACGATTGAAAGGGAAGTTCTATTGGTATAACATGAATCAGTCAACTAGAGATTTTGTAAGGACATGTGACATTTGCAGTAAACACAAAAAGGCCAACAGAAAAGCAAAGTGTCCCATGACAAAATACCAAGCTGGAGTACCAATGGAGAGAGTTCACCTTGATTTCTTGGGTCCGTTACCCGAATCTACCTCTGTAAACTCAAACATTTTAGTCATGGTGGACCAATTTACCAAATGGGTGGAATGTGTCCCATTACCATCACAAACAGCTGAAGTCACAGCTAGAGCTGCTGTAAATGAATTTTTTGCTCGATTTGGTTTTCCCTTCAACATATTCACTGACCAGGGGAGAAACTTTGAGAGCAAGCTCTTCAAGACTATTTGTGATATACTTCAGATTCATAAGAGCCGCACAACGCCTTATCGCCCTTCAGCAAATGGGCAGGTCGAGAGATTTAATAGGACGCTTATGGATGCTGTGCGCTGTTTTGTTGACAAGTTACAAAATAATTGGGATGAACATTTACCTCAGCTTGCTAGCGCTATTAGATCATCTGTTAACAGACACACTGGTTTCACACCAAACAAACTTATGTTAGGCCGTGAAGTAAGCGTACCCGCTGACCTAGTTTTTCGACCACCTGAAACCAGTGCATCCATTGACCACGAGGATTACGTATCAAGATTACAAGAGTCTATAAGAACAGCTCATGAAGTGGCCAGAGATGTACTGAAGGCACATCAAGTCCATATGAAGAGAGATTATGATGTCAAGATTCACACCAGAGAATATGCTGTTGGTGATCTCATCTATGTGTTGGATAGCGCCAAAACTAAAGGTCGTTCTAAGAAACTAGATCCACCGTGGAAGGGACCTGGCATTGTTATTCAGAAAATATCACCATATATCTACAAGGTCAAACTTCGAAATTCAGTGTTTATTACTAACCATGACAGATTGAAAAAGTGTTGTGACAGGAAAATACCTGACTGGCTACGCCAATGCCAGCACCGTCTGCGAAATGGAGAAAATGTTCTCCAGTTGCAATCAATTGACACTTTTTGTATGTGTGACAAACCTGACGACGGACGTCTAATGATTCAGTGCGACTCCTGTGATACTTGGCATCACGGAGCATGTGTCGCAGTCACTGAAGAGTTAGCAGATACCTTGAAGACGTATATATGTCAAGGTGTCATGTATAATATGTCTTGTACCTTTTACTAATGTTATGTTTGTGTTCAATTTTATTTTAGGAACAATGGAAGAATCTGACAGAGAGTACATCACGGCAGATGAAGCCGACATCTCTGATTCTGACGAGTACCTCATAGATGAGTACTGCCATCAAGAAACAGACGAAGAGTCGTCTGATGTTGAAGAGGGCCTACTACCCTTTAAGCGGCGACGGACAGGTGATGCGCCGACACAGGAACTTTCACCAGATTTGAAACCTGCCAAGGAACCGACCAAGGAGCCGGGACCGTCCACACAAAGACAGATACCTAATGTACGGGATAAACGATCAGCATGCCCTGTTCCTGGATGTCATTATCGCTCTAAGCACCTCAAGCATCATGCTTGGGAGTATCATCTCCCTAGGTTGTTCTGGGATCGCCCCTGGAACTCTTTGGCAGTGCTGCCGGAATATCACACTTTGAGAGCATCGTGTTTAAATGTGTTAGGTCAGTACGTCTTGGGACCAACTGCGACAATCGGCGAGTTAGTGGTGCACGTCAATGAAGAAATCCCACTGCCCCGAGAATACCCAATTATGGGTAGGACATTTGCCCAGATGGGTCAGCTGACCCGTACGATGCGGTGGCCCTTTGTGAACCGCTTCACCATGAGTCCAGTAAACAGCCCAGCGGTATTACTTCACTGGAGAATCCTTCTGTCCTTAGTTTGTAACTTATCAGAGGAAAAGAGACGTGCATTCAAGAGGTGGGGGAGAAAGGAGCTCGCTGAGCTCGAAGAAAGGGTCAGAACCAGAAGGTCACATGGAGTCGGAGCACCACAGGAGCCTCACAGACATGTTGAAGAACATGATGAGATTGACTGGGAAGTTCTGGATGAATGCGGTAGTGAAGAAGATGTAGCAGATAAAGACAGCGATGGAGATAGCAGTAGGGAGGAAGAGGACACCCCTTATGAAGTTATTGTCCTCCAAGCAGGTTACGAGGAAAACTTCCCAAGCCTAGGAAAACGGAAAATGGGTAGAAGTATTACTCTATTAAAAGGATCGATGAATATCATAGTCGACACAGGAAATCCTTCAGATAGACAATACTTACTGTCCCGCCTCAGTGAACAGGGTTTGGCAGTTGAGGACATAGAATGCTGCGTAACGACTCATGGTCACTTGGACCACATGGGAAACTTGAATGTTTTCCCTAATGCCTACCATGTTGCAGCTTCTCAGATGTGTGTTGGTGATCTACACCACTTGCATGACTTCAAGTTGTCATTCTGGATCAATGATCAGATAGAAGTCATACACACACCAAGACATACGTCAGAAGACATCTCCGTGCTAGTCCATGCATCCCAGATGGGAACAGTAGCTGTCGTTGGCGATCTTTTCCACAGCATGGAGGACTTGGAAGATGCCTTTATTTGGAGGAGGTACAGTAGGAACGTGAACGACCAGGACAAGAACAGGAGAAGAATCCTTGAGGTAGCAGAATACATTGTCCCCGGCCATGGTCCGATGTTTCGAGTTCCGGGACGAGAGTGAAACATCATATAAACTATGTTGTTCTATATTGTAATAGATAATTGAATCCTGATATTGTTCATTTTAGTTATAGTTGTAAGTATATGCAAGAGATGCGGCAGGATTCATTATGTCTAATAAGTGTTAGAATTTGTGATGATTCTTTTGTATTATTCGTCATTCCTAAATTGTCATATAATTGTTCTATATTGATTTCATGTCTAAATTTTTTTTTAGCCTGTGTATGTGCTATTATTGCATGTAGTTTGAGTGATTGGATGGAAGTGCAAGTCTCCTTATCAATCATTTTTTTTAGTTATATTCATACTGTTGATATAATGGTAATATTTATCATTGAAATCTCATAGTGAATTTAGAAACAATTTGTATCTGGATTCAGCATGGTTTATTGTATGTGAACTCAGGTAAAATGATTGAGAGACTATATGTTGTGAACATTATCTGAATTATATGTAATACCACTGCTGATATTCAGTTTATCTGCTTCACTTTATCATAGAATCTTTCAGGATCACTGTTTATTTTCACAATCATATAAGTGTTTGGTTGATATTTACACAAGGTACAGGAGTACCTTCTTTTTTCAAAAGGGAGGGGAGTGTAGTGTGGTGTGAATGTGTAAGGGAACGGATGTATATGGAACCGCTTGTAAGTGCGCATGCGTGAGAGAGTTGTCGTCTGTTCGTCGGAGAGAGAACACATGGTTTGAGAAGAGACTGAGAGAGAATATCTTTCTGCTTGGGTATATTTGTAAGTGTAATATGTGCTCCAGATTAAACATATGTGAAAATTACCTCGGTCGTCAGTTGGTTTAATCTTGCATAGGTTATATAACACTTCAGTGTGATTAGACAGAAAACACCTTATTCATGGTAGTAAGTCACATCTAATCACAAATAATGGTATATTCATTCTCTCTCTCTCTCCAAATTGCAAGATCACGTCGGGATGACAGATGCAGATCATCAAATCCTAGCCTAATTTTTCATATCTTGCGTCAACGAGATAAATAGGCTAAAATTAAAATGTAATAAATATGCATAGACATAAAGTGGATTAAGGTCTATGAAAGATTTTTAATGTTTGGGATATTAATACGTTTGCTGACAAGCTCAATGTATCAACTAGGCCTAGAGAACGTATCGAATCGACTAAGAAATATAAACCTCGTGCAGATGATAAGGGTATATTAATTGCTTCGAAAGAAAATGGAAGTTCATAAAAGAAAAGTTTCTACGTATGAACAATTTCTTAAACGAGGTAAATTATTGACAAGCAAGTTGATGAAACAAATATATCAACAGTCTCGTTTAAAGTCATCATTTCGTAAATTCTATGGTCGATACAATGACCTTTATCATTGAGTCAAATGCTGATAGACGTTTTTCATACAATCGGTAATTGTTAGTCCATTATTTATACACTGAATTGACGACGGATTTTTCCCGTTATTTCCTGATCATGACAACGAGCACACGGCGGGTGTGACCGGTTGGCAAGGGATGCTCACTCCTCCATGGCACCTGATCCCACCTCTGATGTTTCGGGGGTCCGTGTTTGCTCTGCTCTTATTTTGTATATTGTTTAATGGACGTCGAGATTGAATACTGTTCGTTATTTCCATATCCTTCTTTCACATTGTGTTTATTATAAAGATTTATTGTCAGGTAACCATTAACATCTTTTTCTAGCGGAAAATCCAAAGATAAAACAGATACACCAGACACTGTGATATCTTTTATTTCAAGTTCACTGGGGTATAGTGAGTCGACATATGTATGGAAGTAACTTTCATTAACTGATGATACGTCGTCGATGTATATAAATGTTGGAATGAAGGCCAAAATAAATAATTTCTTCCTATTATGAACACGTATTTTTTAAAAACTTTTTCACATAAATATAAAAATAGGTTTGCTAATAACAAAGCGTAGTTGGTACTCGTGAGAATTCCATTAGATTTGAAGACCTGTCGCTAAAAAAAATACATAGATACGAGAACTGTCAATCGGAAAATCAACCTTTTTATAACAACTTTGAACAGATTAATTATGGAACATTAGAATGCTTAAAACAATAATTTTTCAAACCAATGACAAGAAAGGTAAAATTACGAGTTCCATTTTTATTGAAAAAGCAGCTATCTATGTCTGAACCCTGGACTTTAATTCGTAAGTTTTGATGGTATAGCTTTGGTGAGATTGTCTAAAAGTGATATATATCCATATCTGATTTACTCCCTTTCTAAGACTTATTATAATTATTCCTAACGGTCAGTTCATATATACAAATTTTCATTTATTAAAATATTTGTAAGTTAGGGATTATTGATTTTAGCATGAGTTTTATTCAGTGGGTAGCCATATAACATCACTGGGCCAGGTTGAGGGGGCGTGTCCCTTCATATCCAGTCTGACCGCCCCCGAACCCCGGAAAGCATGCGGCATAAACCCCCACGTGCTAAATAATGATAAAAGTATCTCTCCACTTCGTTGCCCTTTATGTGTTTCCCATGCTAGCACTATTGCACGTGTCCGTTTATTCATCAAGAGGTATTTGCTTCCAAGGAGCACACTGTGTTCACTTCCGTCTGTGTCTATTTTAACCAGCAAGTTTCTATTAGAAAGTGTTAGTATTCTGTCTACAGTGATTATATTTTCGCTATGTTTGTCTTCGTTAAAAGACATAACCTCCTCTCCTACAGAATGGTATACAATCCTTACAGAATCTGTCGCTCCATTTTCGGCGATAGACATACACAGTCCTCGGACATTATCATAATCCGACTCCACAGCAATCACATCATGACCATTTCGCGCCATACGTAATGACGTCACTCCAATACTTGCCCCAATGTCAATAAAAACAGTTGAAGGGAAATTTTCCAAGTACACTGAAATATAATCATCTACTTTCATTGAAAATTTGTAACTCAGGTCTACCATTTTTCGAGAAAGACTATCATTTTCCTCTTTTCCAACGCCATAAATAACGAACGGCGTTTTCCCAGAATGCAGTCTATAGGACACCACGTTAAGTGGAGGCCGTGTCGGGTCACAAACGTCTTCGTTCTCTACCCACTCTCCGCGCCACTGTAACACACGTGACTTTTTGGATTCGTCCAACATGCCCCTTACTCGACCTAACATGAGCAAGTTTGCACTTCCACTTATGTTAAGAGTCTGTCTAATTTTGCTCACTTTTCTCTCATCGAGAAAAGTAACAACAATCGCAACCACAAGCAACACAAACACTATATATGTAGTGTACCGACACAATCTCAACAATTTTGAAGGGATCATAGTGTATCTTGGTGTTAATTCCTTATTCCTAGTGTTGAGATAGTACTAATATTACAAACATTGCTCACACCTTTTAGACGGGTAAATTTCCATGGAATAAAACGAAACAAGTAAAACAATCCGTAAACCAACTCAGAATTGTTATGGTCATCTACCTGCCTTGTTTAGCACGGCGAAACGGTGTACACTCCACAGACCTATAATCGGATGTAGATTAAAACTACCGGAAAAGACCATATAAAGCTGTATTGAAATTTAAATGTCCCAACTTTTTAAGGGAAGTCCACAACTCTTTGAAATTGTCAATTTAATGTTTGGTATGTTGCTCGATTTAATTACCATTCATGTAAGTGAACTATTGAGACATATTCTATCACCTATATATGTACCATTTCAAAATAAATATTTGGATAAAATACAATGGCTTGACTTTTTTGGGGTCACAATTGTTCAGGTCCGTTTGTTAGGAAGACACCACCCATTAAATCAAGGCCATTTACAATATAATTTTATTTCAGTCACAGTGACTGATTTTCATGAAATTCCCTTCGACTAAACAATTTAGAGTCCATTTGGCTTTTCAAATAGTTAATATTAAAGGTCAAGACGATTACAACTGCCTTGCAGCACCTCTACACATACAGAACGCCGAGACAGTAATATAATAACTGGATTGATTTCCTTGGCCCCAGGGTCAGGCGTCTGGTTTTAAGGAGGTGCTATATAGATAATGTAGTGAAAATGCATTAAGTTTTTGAAAATCTTCTCTGCTCCTGGGTATTAAACAAACTAACTACATGATGAGCAAGGGTGCCTTTTCCAAAATTGTGAATTTCATGGTCTCAGGGGCTGTAGTATCATGGGGTATATAAATAATATTGCGAAAATGCATTAATTCTTTGAAAGTCTTCTCCTCTGCTCCTGGGTATTAAACAAACTAACTACATTCATTGTTATGATAAGCAAGGATGTCTTTTCCAAATTCAGACCTTAAATGTAAAGGAATATTCTTCTCAATAGCAATAATATTTTATTATAAAAGATAAAAATTACTTTATCATTCTATCCTTTGGCATGATTTCCTTATCCAGCATTGTAATTTTTCGGCGCGATATTTCTTTAAAACCAAGGCATGTTGGGAAACTTTGAAGATACTTAAGAAATATACCCATTTTAAGAAAGCAATTTGAATGTTTCAACTAAGTAGTATCAAAGAAAAGCTCGATTAATTTAGTTTGTAAATACCTAAGGTAGAATCATACAACAGATGTAACGTCCTTCCATGTAACGATGTAACGTCCTTCCATGTAGTCCCGTGGGGATCCGGGTTAGAATAGGTCCTCAGTACCCCTTTGCTTGTCGTAAAAGGCGACTAAATGGGGCGGTCCTTCGGATGAGACCGTATAAACCAAGGCCCCGTGTCACAGCAGGTGTGGCATGATAAAGATCCCTCCCTGCTCAAAGGCCCTGAGTGCCGAGCATAGGCCTAAATTTGCAGCCCTTCACCGGCAATGGTGACGTCTCCATATCAGTGAAACATTCTGGAGAGGGACGTTAAACAGTGTACAATCACTCAATCCTTCCATGTATTAATAAGGTCACCTTTAAAACATCGACTTTTAAAGAATATGAACCTTTGACATAGGATATTTAATACATACTAGGCTTATGTCTTGTACTGAAGTTCGATAATGTTCAGTTTTATTGCTTGCAAGATAATTGTGACATTAATTTGTGCGAAAAACGACGTGAGCTGAAAAAGTTTGCGGAGCTGTATTAAGAAAACAGAGGTGATGAGAATCAACAACAAACAAGAGGTATCTATTCAGTTAAATGGGGAGAACATCAAGGAAACGGACAGATTCACCATCTTGGGAGTTTCGTCAACAAGGACAGTGGTGCAGATGACGACGTTAAAAGCAGAATTAACAAGGCAAGACATGCTTTTAATACCCTCGTCAAATCTGGAATTCTAAAGCACTCTCCATCAACAACAAAATCAAGGGTTTTAACACAAATGTTTAAAAAAAAGAATTCTCTTATATGGTTCTGAGACCTGGAAGGTAACAAAAACGTTAAACAACAAACTAAAGTCTTTCATCAATTAATGTCTCCGCCATATCCTTAATATCAGATGACCAGACACCATATCAAACAAAAAGAAGAGAAAATGAGTGGGATAAGCCACACTTTACGCAAATCCTCAAATAACATTACAAAACAGGCTCTGTGTGATTTGGAATCCACAAGGAAAGAGGAGGGTTGGGAGACCGAGGCAAACCTGGAAAGGGTCCGTAGAAATGGAGGAAAAGGAGGCTGGTTTTACCTGGACCCAATTAAAATGCATCGCCAAAGTCCGATGGCGCGGTGTGGTTGTGGCCCTATGCTCCCTGCGGAGCGAACAGGAATAAGTCATGTAAGTCAACATATGTCTTTTGGTCTTAAACAAAGGTTTTGTAAATGAAAATAAGCATGTTGATTTCTTCTTCCAAATACGTGTACTCCCGCTCGCAATATATATTTTCACAACCAGATGTTTTGTTCCTGGTCTCAATTGATTTTTTTCCCACAAGCATAGCAATGACTGAGCTTTTGTTTGAAATAAATAAATTACTTCAAATTCATTGACATCTTTCTCTATATCATCAAGTGCCTGTAGAGTTTCATCTGTTGAAGAATCTAGAACCATTGACTCTCTATTCTGCTGAACAATAGAGGATTTCCTATTTCATTTGATTTCTTAAAAATTATCATACAATGTGGGCTCTTGTATGAATTTTCACTCGAGGAATGCTGGACAAAAATGCCATCAAAAATGGAGCTTTCACGACCGAGTTTGCAATAAGAACGGCGTCTGGGTCTTTGTCCATATTTCTTTAAGCATCTCCTTTGGAAGAAAGGCGAAGTCCATATCATCAACGCTAACTGACAAACTGTTCTCCGCCCCTGTCTGTGATGCAGTCTACTTTTAGAAATACCAGTCTCTGTAGTATTAACTGATGTTTATTGTGTAGTTGATTCAGTATTGGATATATCACACAATGGTGACATCCAAATTCTCTTGAGAGCATATCGGCGCTCGTTTGTTAGGGATCCACTTATGACGATTTTTTCGCAAATGAGCATGACTCTCAGCTATTTTGTACGGGCCATTTCCGTAAATTGCCATTTCAAACTCTTGTTGCTGTGACGAAACATATTCTTTGATATAACAGTAAGCTACTGGAAAACTCAATTTATTTAAGCGGCCAAGCCAGTCTTTTACATTGTTGTTCGTACTTTCTACTTGGTTTGTAAAAAAAAAAACAAAAAACGACAGGTTACCCCGCCAATCTCGTTATTCGCTTTAAACAATTCAGTTTCATACTTAACAAATTAATACCGTGCAATGAAAAACTTGCTGTAGGCAATTCCATGTTGCCCTTAGGCCCATCAGTTTTCTGTCCAGTTCCTGCTTCGAATTTGATTGACTGTCTATAAGCCTCTTTACCTGTATCTTTAACAAATATGTCCGATAACAAATGATTTATGGCCGCATCTATCGCTCCGAAATGAGATTTTAATTTCCTTTCAATATTGTCTTTCTTGTGACTAGAACATAATTTTTGAGCGTGTGAAAATAGATATGAATAGCATTCATCATTGCCTCGTGTACCGATTGCTTGAAAAGTCTTAAGATTTGGATTCATTCGTAAGAGTGAGCAGAAAAACACTACGAAATTCTTTGTCGCTTTTTCCGTATCTACAATTATTATACTTTCATGTTAAATACTAAAATCTGATTGGTTTAGACGCAGTTAACAATCCGTTCTATTACCCTCAGCCTTAGCAACGCATGTGACAACGGGTAACACAACAGTAATGCCACATGCGTGGAAATTATTCGCGTACGGTTCATCGTAGAATTCTCAAAACGTCAGTTGCGCCAATGCAGAAATAATGAAACTTTCTATGATAAAAGACTCTCAGAGTATCAAACAAACAACAAGAAACATATTGACGCAAGCGTCAAAAATCGGCCGCAAACCAATTTATATAACTGTTGAAATTATTTTAGAAACTGAAATTTGCTGGGTTTTTTAAAATTTTTTTTTATATTTTTCTGTTAAAATATCCTCGTGACAAGAAAAAAAATGCATGCGACAATGCCGATTTTTTTCATGAATAATGCATGTACAATATTACATGTATAGGCAATATGAACTGTGCATAGTCCTCTGCGTCTCTGCACTCTGTTTGGTACAACTTAACGAACTCTTGTGAGTTTGCTGTTTAAGTAGTTTTTACATAAAACGTACAAAACTAATTGTTTAAACTTAGCTATAGTTTTACCTTAATAAAAACGCAACAAATATATAATATGTGGGGCTCCTCGCTCTCTCTCTTAGTGGATGTTACCCCCCCCCCCCCCCGAACTCCTTCTAGATCCACCACTACATTAACTTCTCTTTCAATCTCTTTGTTTTGGTGTTGGCGGGAAAGTGTTTGGCACATTGTAAAACGCGCTCTATCCTAGTCTCCTGGACGAACATGTCGTAATATTCTTTGCTTTAAAGAAATCAATATTTCATAATATTTTTGAAAAAAACATCTATAGGAAATGTTTAAATATACACTTCATTTCAAATAAATACAGCAGCTCCTGTTTTAAAAAGAGAAAGTAAAATTGTTGATTTACAACGCGGTCTTTGTTTTAGACTATGCCTAACACTCGTACCAATTTTCTCCGCACTTCAGTTATATCAGAGTTTGATTGGATGAAATATTTACCTCATTATTTATAAAATTTAATTTTACGATTATTGTGCTTTTTCTAAACATTTAGACAATCTTTGTTTAATATTGACTCGCCAGCGATATGAATATGATGAATGTTGAATATTTTTATTTAAATTGTTAACTCCGCAGAAACGCACAGCGACTTAAAACTTTCATATCATATAACCGACCGCCTCCTGGCGGCCGGTAATAAAAAGGTCAGTAAATCTATTTAGAAGTAGCGAGGAGTTTGAAAGCTTTCTAAACGTGAACGTAAAGA